>NC_045550.1:60406162-60508662 GCF_009769535.1 Thamnophis elegans
GACAAATGTTTGTGCCATTTCTTCTTAAAAACTTTCAGTGTTGGGGAACCCACAACTTCTGGAGGCAAGCTGTTCCACTGATTAATTATTCTAACTGTCAGGAAACTTCTCCTCATTTCTAGGTTGGCTCCAGTAGTGGGATTCAAATTTTTTTTTACTACTGGTTCTGTGGATATGGCTTGGTGGGCGTGGCATGGCTTGGTGGGTGTGGCTTGGTGGACATGGCAGGGGAAGGATACTGTAAAATTTCCATTCCCACCCCACTCCAGGGGAAGGTTACTGCAAAATCCACATTTCTTCACGATCAGCTGGGACTCAGGAGGCAGAGAATAGATGGGGCGGGGCCAGCCAGAGGTAGCACTTACCGGTTCTCCGAACTACTCAAAATTTCTGCTACCTGTTCTCCAGAACTGGTCAGAACCTGCTGAATACCACCTCCGGTTGGCTGTCTCCTTGATTAATTTTCATCCATTGCTTCTTGTCCTTGCCTTCAGAGGCTTTGGGCACCCTCATCTTTGTGGCGGTTCCTTAGATATTGGAACATTGCTATCATGTCTCCCCTGATCCTTCTAATAGTCTCTGGCTGAAGGCATCTTATGTTTATAGAACTGCCCAGACCAGCTCCTTAAATATTAAAAAAAACCCACCTATCATTTGTTTTAAATACCCAGAACATTAAGAAGGTAGACCTGGAAAGATGCTGAAGTTTTCCATTCATGGTATATCACTGCATTGAAGAAAATTAGCACCCACCCCACTCCTAGAACAGCATTGGCTGGCTGGGGCATTCTGGGAGTTGAAGTCCACAAGTCTTAAAGTGGCTAACTTTGAAGACCCCCGTCTTCTAGAAGAATGAAATAGATTAGGAAATATTTAAAAGGCAGAATATTATACCTCCCTGGATGAGAAAAGCAGAAACTCTTGGAAAGCAGCCCCCACCTTTGTTAATAGCCCCAGAAAGACTGGGCCAACCTATCTACAAGACAAAAGGCCTCCAGCTCCAGGGTGATGGGATTAAGACATGACCCTCCTGGACATAATAGGATTAGCCCTCCGCCCATCTAACAGCAGAGCTCAACATATGACCCCTGGGGAGATTACATTACCCAGCACAGTTTAACCAGGCTTATCTCAGGCAAACTCCTAGGATTTGCACATGATCCCTACAACAACTAATAGGATATGTTTCTTGCACAGGAACAGGAAGCTCTAGAGTAAGGTCCAAGAGAGGGTATAAATATATCTCTCCCTCTCATGTGATTAGCTACCCAGAATCACACCTGCTTCTGCTTCACCATTAAACCATCCTTCCAGTAGCTTTCTTCCCACTTGCAACTGAATTGAATTGAATTTATTGAATTGAATTTATTATATTTCTATGCCGCCCTTTTCCCCGAGGGGACTCAGGGCGGAACTGAACCCAGATGGACATTTCTTCCAACAGCACCTAGTGTGCCATCTTCTCTCTTCCCTTCTGAGGCTAATGGATCCTCCTTATTATCTCACTGAAACTCCCTGCATTTCTACTGAAATGAAATCATGAGCTGTTCTTTTTCAAGTTGCTTATGCAAACGCTGGGCATTTCTGTGTGCTTTTATTTTGTTTTACTTCTCTCGTTTTTTTTTCTTTTTCTTTTGGGGTGTTGCATAAGTGAGCTGCTCTTGTGAAGGCAACAATAATATTTATAGCACGGACGGGACAGAATACATTCACTTTCCTGCTAAACAGGCCCTATATAGAGGTTTGTTCTCCCTCTCCCTCCCTCCCTCCCTCCCTATCTCTCTCTCTTTCCCTCCCTCCCTTTCTTTTTCTCTTCCCCTCCTTCCCTCTCTTTCCCTCCCTCCCTCTTTCACTCTTTCCCTCCCTCCTTCTCTTTCCTTCCCTCCCTCTTTCCCCCTTCTTTCTCTTTCCCCCTCCCTCCCTCCCTCCTTCTCTCTTTCCCTCCCCCTTTTTCTTTTTCCCTCTCTCCCACCCTCTCTCTCTTTCCCTCCCACCCTCTCTCTCTTTCCCTCCTATTCTCTCTTTCCCTCTCTTTCTTTCTTTTTCTTTCTTTCCCTCCCTCCCTTCTTCTCTTTCCCTCCCATCCTCTCTCTTTCCCTCTCTCCCTCCTTCTCTCTTTCCCTCCCTCCCTCTTTCCCTCTCTTCCTCTTTCTCTTTCCCTCCCTTTCTCTCTCTTTCCTTCCCACTTTCTCTCTCTTTCCCTCCCTTCCTCTCTCTTTCCCTCCCTCCATCTCTTTCACTCTTTTCCTCCCTCCCTCCACCCCCACTCACTTTCCCTCCCCCCTCTCACTCTCTCTCTTAGGATCACCAGTCATACCATCACAGAGAAGCCACAAGGTGCTAGTGGGTCACTATGTCAGCTTACTGGAGCCTCTTTGTTGCTGGGGGAGGATTACCAGACTTATGCTCAGAGGTGGGCTTCAAAAATTTCAGCAATGGGTTCTCTGCCTGGTTGCTGGATGGGCGTGGCCATGGTGGGCGTGGCCTTGTCAGCCTCCTGCACCAT
The DNA here is from genome assembly GCF_009769535.1 of Thamnophis elegans. Taxonomy (NCBI): domain Eukaryota; kingdom Metazoa; phylum Chordata; class Lepidosauria; order Squamata; family Natricidae; genus Thamnophis; species Thamnophis elegans. The sequence goes on from NC_045550.1 coordinate 60,408,669, forward strand.
GATGGGCCCCTATTTTCGCCTTCCCCAGATCCAGAGGCTTTCCTTGAGTCTCTGGGAGGGCAAAAACTGTTTTCCACAGGTTCTGGAGGCCCTCCGGAGGATGGATATGGACCCGTTTCTGGAACTTCTGGGAGACCCATTTTTGCCCCTTCCCAAGCTTCCGCGCTGGCCCTACACTTACCTCACATCCAAAATGGGCCACATGGAGACTCCTGGGAGGGGTTGGGTGGGGTGAGAAGGGCCAGGGTGGGCAGGGCCAGCCAGGGGTGGGATTTGAGGTTCTATGAACCGGCAATAACATTAACTATGGGTTCTCCTGAACTCAGGCGAACCTGTAGCAGCCCACCCCAGTTGCTATTTGGAAGCAGTAGATGCAAGGCAAAAGAGGGGCCCAGAAGCAGGACCAGCCAGTGGGGAAATTCAATTTTTTTTACTACCGATTCTGTGGGCATGGCTTGGTGGGCGTGGCTTGGTGGGCGTGGCTGGGGAAAGATACTGTAAAATCCCCATTTCCTCCCGATCAGTTGGCACTCAGGAGGCAGAGAAAAGATGGGGGCGGGGCCAGCCAGAGGTGGTATTTACCGGTTCTCTGAACTATTCAAAATTTCTGCTACTGGTTCTGCAGAACCTATCAGAACCTGTTGAATTTCACCCACAGGGCCATCATATTCTAGCTTAAGTCGTGCACCTAGAAACAAAGAACAGATTGGCAGTTTGCATTTCCTGCCTTTGGGGGAGAGAGAACTAGGGATCTATGTTTGAGGATGAAAAAGAGAGCAGACATTCAGCAGTTATTTCTGACCAACGATTTGTTATTTATTTATTTCCTTCACACTTTTATGATTTTTACAAATAACTCAAGGTGGTGAACATATTTGACCCACTTCCCTCTTCCTATTTCCCCCCACAACAACAACCCTGTGAGGTGGGTTACGCTGAGAGAGAGTGATTGGCCGAAAGTCACCCAGCTGGCTTTTGTGCTTAAGGCGGGACTAGAACTCACAATCTCCTAGTGATTGGCCCAAAGTCACCCAGCCGGCTTTTGTGCTTAAGGCGAGACTAGAACTCACAATCTCTTGGTGATTGGCCCAAAGTCACCCAGCTGGCTTTCATGCCTAAGGCGGGACTAGAACTCACAGTCTCTTGGTGATTGGCCCAAAGTCACCCAGCCGGCTTTCATGCCTAAGGCAGGACTAGAACTCACAGTCTCTTACTTTCTTGCCTCATAGCTTAACCACTCAACCCAAACTGGCTTTGATCACTGCCTGTCTGAGACAGATCTGGGCTATTCTATGGGTCAGGAATAAACAGGTGTTCTTGATTCTAGAAGGGGGCATTGCAATTCCAAGCAAGAGAAGGTGTGTTTCTGCTGCACTGTAATATCTAAAATCCCAGATCACACCCTCCAACCCAGCTTCATTTTAATCATTACATCAGCTAATGAAATGGGGCGGGGGGGGGGAGTGTCAACTAGTAAGGCTCATCATCAAATGCAGCCCCCTCCCCAAATCCCCAGATGTCCATTTGTGGGTGGCTCATTGTGTCTACACACACACACACACAACTCCCTCCCTTCCTTACCAAAAAGCAAACTGTACCATTTCTCACAAAGGCACTCTAACACTGTCCTAACCTTTATTCTGTTTTTTTAATTCTTCTGAGCACCATCTGTGATCATTGCGGGGCGTTTCCCCCTCCCCCCCCCGCTCTCTTTTCTTATTTTTCCTTTTAATCTGTAGACTTTAGGGAGCGTGATGGAAAAGGAACTGAACTGCTCTGTTGCTATTTTAAGCTATATCTGACGCTAAAAATAGCTTGCCAGCTTGTAGCTGCATTGCTACTTGCATATCAATGGTCCGTTGGTTGTTCCCCCCCCCCCCTACTCCTAACAGATCTCACTGTTGCTGGGGATGCTTCTGCTGCATCCAATATCTTTAAAAAAAAAAATTAGCCCAATGAAAGCAAGATTAAAAACAAAAAAAATCCAACTTCAGTTATCCTTCTTGTAAAAGGTGGACATTCAACCTTGTGTGTTTGCCGCCATTCGTTATTCTGGAGGTGGCATCAGTGGCGGGCTATTCATTACGGCAAAAATCACAGCTGTGAAAGTGTCTTACTCATATAGAAACAACCTCACTTTCTCCTCCTTTCACACGTCTGAGTCGCAAGCCATTTTCTCTTCGGCTTGCAGCCTTCCCATTTTAGGGTTGTGCTGCAGGAAAAAAAGAGAGAACTGTAACCTTTTCGAGTTTTCCTTTCTAGCAGTTAGAATCAAATCAGATGAGAGAGACTGGGGTGTTGTCGTCCCCCCCCCCACTTTTGGAGAAGAGATTTTTGGATGGAATTCTCTTGATGGAGGAGCGCAATGTCCTTGTGCTTATCTCCTTACAGTGTATTGTCTTTCCCTGTATCTTTGCCTCTCTAAGCAGCCTGCAAAAAGGCGGTGTGTGTGTGTGTGTGTTGTTGGGCTGCTGTCAAATCACAGGAAAAGATTTCATGAAAGAATGCCCTCTGTTGTTGGGGGGGGGACACATCATTTTTGAGGAATGGGAAGCATGGGCATTCAGCATGGCTTCAGGAAAGAGGCAGACTAGAAAAACAGAATGAGCAGAGTCTCACCCTCCAGCGACTTCCAGCGTTTCTGAAAAGAGCACGGCCAAGAGGAAAATCCAAATAAATACTCAAGGGCCCTGAGAATTACATTAGAAACACAGAAGCCACTTCTGCTCAAGAAGAAAATTGGGTGAAAATGACAAGGCAGTTTTTTTAGTGTAGCTTGATATCCACCGTACCATTTGCAGTTGTGGCGGCTTTCAGTTTCTAGAAATAAATAAATACACACACACAAACGCACAAACCGTATATGTATACATATTTATTTCTGCAAACTCCAGAGTGTTGAGTGTCCGCAGTGCAGGGAAGACCTGGGGGGTCACTCGACTTTGAAGAAGGAAGGCTTTTGTTGAAGCTGACAGCAGCAACTGTTGCTACAATAGAGCAAAGGAGGAGGAAGTTGGAAGGATGGCACCAATAAGATTATGACTGTGCAACTGTCAGTGATATCTTGACTGTTTCTGACCCTGTCTCAGGGATGCCTCTGCTTAGTGGGATTCTGCAATTATACACAGAGTCATATAGATACATATAGGCAGGGGTGGGCTTACAAATTTTTAGCAAGGGGTTCTCTGCCCGGTTGCTGGGTGGCTGTGGCCTTGTTGTGCGTGGCCTACTTGGCCTCCTGCACTATGGCAGGTGTGTGTGTGTGTGTGTCCCTGGGCTCTGGAGGCTTTCCTCAAGCCAACACAGTTCTAGGCTGCATAAACAGAGGGATAGAATCAAGATCACGTGAAGGGTTAATACCACTTTATAATGCCTTGGTAAGGCCACACTTGGAATACTGTATTCAGTTTTGGTCAGCACGATGTAGAAAAGATGTGGAGACTCTAGAAAGAGTGCAGAGAAGAGCAACAAAGATGATTAGGGGACTGGAGACTAAAACATATGAAGAACGGTTGCAGGAACTGGGTATGTCTAGTTTAATGAAAAGAAGGACTAGGTGAGACATGATAGCAGTGTTCCAATATCTCAGGGGCTGCCCCAAAGAAGAGGGAGTCAAACTATTCTCCAGGGCACCTGAGGGCAGAACAAGAAGCAATGAGTGGAAACTAATCAAGGAGAGAAGCAACTTAGAACTGAGGAGAAATTTCCTGACAGGTAGAACAATTATTTGTATTGTATTTATTTATTAATGCTTATAGGCCGCCCTTTTCCCTGAGGGGACTCAGGGCGGCTTACATAAAATGAAGGGGGGGGGGTATACAGACAATAGACACAAACAATACATAGAAGTAAAATAGTAAGCAACATTCATTCATCATTCGGGTGGGGACAGTAATCTTTGTCCCCAGGCCTGACGGGCTAGCCAGGTCTTAAGGGCTGTGCGGAAGGTCTGGATGGTGGTGAGGGTACGAATCTCCATGGGGAGATCGTTCCAAAGGGTCGGAGCTACTACTGAAGTGGAACAGCTTGCCTCCAGAAGTTGTGAATGCCCCAACACTGGAAGTCTTTAAGAAGACTTTGGATAGCCATTTGTCTGAAATGGTGTAGGGTTTCCTGCCTAGGCAGGTGGTTGGACTAGAAGACCTCCAAGGTCTCTTCCAACTCTGCTATTTTATTGTATTGTAAGCCTCCGGGAGGGTGAAAAAGGCCTCCCTGGGCTCTGGAGGCCCTCTGGAGGCCAGAAATGGGCCCGTTTCCGGCCTTCCTGAACTTCCGGTTGGCCCGTTGTTCGCCCTCCTTGAACTTCCGCTCGTGCCCTGCACTTATTTGCATCAAAAACGGGCCACATGGGGACTCCTAGGAGGGGCTAGGCTGAGTGGGCAGAGCCAGCCAGGAGTGGGACTTGGGGGTTCTCCGAACTGCACAGAATCTTAGCTAGAGGTTCTCACGAACCCCCAGCAGCCCACCTCTGAAATATTGGTATATGTATATATGTACATATATATGCAGAGAACATTCCAAATGTTCTTTAAAGAGTTTCTACAGCGCCGTCCTCAACTTATGACAAGACAGTGGAGCCCATAATTTCCATTGCTAAGCAAGACACTTAAGTGAGTTTTGTCCCATTCAACGACCTTTCTTGCCACAGTTGTTAAGTGAATTTGGCTTCCCCAAGGACTTAGCAGAAGGTTGAAATAGATCAGGGGTGTCAAACTCAATTTTATTGATGGCTGCATTAAGGTTAAATTTGACCTTGGAGGGCCAGTGGTGGTGGTGGTGGTGGGGCTATGGCCAGGTGGCATGGCCATGGTGGTAGTGGGTGTGGTGGGCATGATAAAGGACTCATGTCCGGGCAAAGAACATAAATCTTAATAGGATACTCAAGGCAATTAACATAACTCATGAGATACAAAGAACAAAGAGTCATAAGAAGCTAAGGAAATAGGTAATAGGAAAGATGAGAAGGATAATAGGTAATAGGTGGTTTGACATCCCAGGGCAGAGACGGTGTTGGGCAAATTAGTTGTTTAGAAAAATGATCACATGGGGGGGGGGGCAGAACTGTCTTTGTGTCTGGTTGTTTTGGTGAGCAATGCCCTGTAGCGTTGCTTTGAGGGAAGAAGTTGAAGCAGTTTATGTCCAGGATGTGAGGGGTCTGTTAATATTTTCTCAGTCCTCTTTCTTGCTTGTGCAGTGTAGGAAGTTATCACCCAGCCCTCTCCCAGAGAAATGAAATATCCTAGGAAATATTGAAAAGGCAGAATATTTCTCTGGATGTGAAAAGAAAGAGACATGTTTTAAAAGACAAAATAGCTTTCTGTAGCTTCCTGCCCATCCCCACTTTGTCAATGGGCCATTAAGAAGGCCAAGCTAATCCCTTTACATAATAAAGACTTCTCCACTGCAGCTCCAGGGGGATGGGATTAAGGCATGATAATATTGGCCCTTTACTCAACTAACCACATGGCATCTGAGAACTCAACCAAACCTGGATTCAAAACACAGCCTAGAGAGTTGCCCCTGCATGGCCCCATGGGAATCTGACAACCAATCAGAATACATTTCTTATACAGGAACAGGAAACAGAGAGGTGGGACTGAACAGATTATAAAAAGCCTAGCAAGCCCCTCCCTCGGCCCTTCTCTTCTTCTCCACCAACATTGAAGCATGTGATCACCTTTTCTGTTCAGGGCTCAACCCATGTGGTCCTGTCCACCAATAAACCATCTTTCCAAGCAGCCTCCATCTCTCCAGTGTCTTTTCCCCCACTTGGAGCCGAACCAAGAAGACATTTCTTTCATCAGCAGTATACAGGGATTCAAGGGAAGGCAAGCTGGTTGACATTATTTTTGCCTGCCGTCCTAACTATCCGTCGAACGCTGTGTCTGTCTAATTTGGTTGCTGTGCCAAACCAGACAGTTATCGAGGTGTAAGTGACAGACTCAGTAGTTGCTTTGTAGAACTGTATCAACAGCTCCTCGGGCAGTCTGAGCTTTCTGATTTGGCGCAGGAAGAATCTTCTTCGCTGTGCTTTTTTGTTGACATTTTTGATTTTAGATGTCTATTTTAAGTCCTGAGATATTATAGAATGTTGAAGGTCTTTACTGTTGATACTGTGTTGTCTAGTATTGTAAGAGGTAATAGCATAGGAAGGTTTCTCCTAAACTCTACTATCATTTCTACAGTTTTGACTGTGTTCAGTTCAGTGGTGGGTTGCAGGCAGTACGCCCCAGTACAGGCGTACCGGAGCCTGCCCGGAGCACTGGATACCATTCTGGTACAGTACTCCGGAGGGCCCACCTGCCAGCCCGAGCTCCTTACCAGTCTTTTAAGTCTTCGGCGCTTCCGCCTATGTGCATGGGACATACAACACCTGCGCGACGCTTTGTTGAGCAGCTGGAGTGTTGCAGAGACTCGCGAAGGTGGTAACACGCATGCATGTGCCCTGCGCGCATCCATGTGGGCACCGCTGGGCCCGTTCCAACGGTATCGGTTGGAATTGGATCCTGAACCCACCACTAGTTCAGTTCCAGATGTTCCAGCCGTACCACAGAGCCAGTTCCCATCTGTATGTAGATTCGTCTTCTTGAATGAGACCAATCATTTTTTTGATCATCTGCAAACTTCAATACTTTAACAGAGGGATCCTTTGAGATGCAATTGTTGCTATAGAGAAAAAAGAGTACTTGAGAGATAGTACGCAGACCTGGGGGCAGAGGTGAGTTCCTAGTAATTCAGTCCGGTTCAGCCGAATAGGTAATACCTCCAGTGGATACGTGACAGTACCGGTTCTATCCTCAGTGGACTAGCCAAGCCCAGTTCCTGTAACCATTCTTCATATATTTTAGCCTCCAGTCCACTAATCATCTTGGTTGCTATTGTAAGATGTAGTGCAGTGCCATATTAACAGAATCAGCTGCCGATCTATTTGCTCCATAGACAAATTGCAAGGGGTCTAACAGCAGATCTATGTGGATTTCAGGTGGGTCAGCACTAGCCTTTCAAAGGTTTTCACAACTACAGATGTCAAAGCAACTGGTCTGTAATTGTTCAGCTCCTCAATGGAGGGGTTTTGGGATACTGGGATGATAGCAGAGCGTTTGAAGCAAGAAGGAACATAACACATCTCTAGAGATTTATTCAAAATGCAGAGGAAGATGGGGCCAATTGGTCAGAACAAACTTTCAAGCAAGAAGGAGTTACCATATTTTTAAGGTATTGGAGTATAAGACACACTTTTTCCCTCCCTAAAAGTGGATGAAAATGTGGGTGTGTCTTATACATTGAATGTAGCCAAAAACGCGATTCACGGAGGAGGCGATGGTCTGTGGCAATCCCTGCAGCCTGGAACAGCTGATTGGGGGTATTCCGGGAGGCCGATCCTCCCGCCAATCAGCTGCTCATGCTGAATCAGGCTGCAATAATGTGCTGAAGCTGACCCAGCTGTTCACTATTTGCTGCAAGGACGTGTAAGAGTTTGCAGCAGCAATCCCATTCAGAAAGCACACACACTGATTCAGCAGGATTCAATAACTTCTCTTTATATATAATATAACACATGAAGTAAATATACAATACCAAAAGCAGGTTTTCCAACATGGTAGTTCAGCAGAGGAGAGAAGTTTCACTTTCAGTTTTAGTTTCAGATATCAGCGTGGCTTGCAGCTTTAATACAGAACAAGCCATGCCCTGGCTCCTTGCTATCTCCTTCCTTGTTGCTCACACAGCAAATACTGTTTGTTTCCAAACAGTCTTCAACTCTCTCATACACTGACAGGACGCTAGCCAGATGAATACCATGGATGCTGGTTGGCAGAGGCAGAATTTTTTTTCTTATTTTCCTCCCCCAAAACCAAGGTGGGTCTTATACTCCAGTACGTCTTACAATCCGAAAAATAAGGTACTTTTTCTGGGCCTGATGCTTTTCCAGACTTTTGTCTATGAAATGGACGGCAGGGGATAAAATACCACCAGTATGCGGACGATACACAGCTGTATCTGTCCGCCCTGTGCCAACTCAATGAAGCGATGGACGTGATGAGCCAGGGCCTTGAGGCTGTTAGAGACTGGATGGGGGTTAACAAGCTTGTACTCAATCCAGATAAGACCGAGTGGCTGCTGTGCTTCCCTCCCACTAATTGGCCAAGTGTTCCATCTCTCAGGCTGGGGGGTCAAATAGTACGCCCCTCAGACAGGGTTCGCAACTTGGGAGTCCTCCTGGACCCACAGCTGACTTTTGAACATCATTTGTCAGCTGTGACCAGGGGGGCATTTGCCCAGGTTCGCCTGGTGCACCAGTTGCGTCCCTACCTGAACCGGGAGGCTCTCACAACAGTCACTCGTGCCCTTGTGACCTCTAGGCTGGAGTACTGCAACATGCTCTACATGGGGCTGCCCTTGAAGAGCATTCGGCGACTTCAGCTTGTCCAGAATGCAGCCGCGCGAGCGATCGTGGGTGCGCCTCGATTCACCCACGTAACACCTATCCTCCGCGAGCTGCACTGGCTGCCTGTTGATCTCCGGGTGCGCTTCAAGGTGCTGGTTGTCACCTACAAAGCCCTTCATGGTATTGGATCTGGGTACTTGAGAGACCGCCTACTGCCAATTACCTCCACTAGACCAATAAGATCCCATAGACTAGGCCTCCTCCGAATTCCATCAGCCGGCCAATGTCGACTGGCAACTACGCGGAGGAGAGCCTTCTCAGTGGCTGCTCCGACCCTCTGGAACGAACTCCCCGTGGAGATTCGTACCCTCACCACCCTCCAGGCCTTCCGCATAGCCCTTAAAAGCTGGCTGTTCCGACAGGCCTGGGGCTAAAGACTTGCAACCCCACTCGAATGGTATGACTGTTGTGTTTTTTAACGGTATATGGTTTTCATGTTTGTAACTTGTCTGTTTTTCCCCTCCCTTGAATTGTGAGCCGCCCTGAGTCCCCTCAGGGAAAAGGGCGGCATACAAATAAAGTAAAATCTAAAATCTAAATCTAAATCTTACCCATCACACACATGTGGGGCCCAGAGGGAGTCAGTTGTAGGAGACTCGGCTGTTGTTGGTGTACCTGATAGTGGCAATAGTTGATGGTAGTTTCCTCTCAAACCAGAGGTGGGTTCCTACTGGTTCACACTGGTTCAGTGTAACTGGCAACTGGATCTCCGAACCAGTAGGGACAGCATGCTCGCTACGCCCCCAAACCACTTTTTAAAATGTTCTGCGCATGCGTAGACCTAATTGTAGCCCACTGGGCGCACACTGAAAATTGCACGGAAAAGCAAAATCTCATGCGCACCAAACTGGCAGTAATCCTGGCAGAAACTCACCCCTGCCTCAAACCTACAGTAAAACACATTCAGGTCATCTGCCAATTGTCGATTCTCTTCAGCCCGGGAAGGAGGTTTGCTGTAGCTAGGGATATCTTTAAGGGTTTCACTGGGCTATGAAATATGGATTTCACTGGGAGTTAATCCCTAAGGTCATTCCCATGCACTGAGGGAGCTAAAACAGATGGCAACATAGAAATAGTTACTGTATTTTTCAGAGTATAAGACACACCAAGGTTTTGAAGAGGTAAATAATAATAATAAAAGTTTTTGCACTCTGCAAACCTTCCAAAAATAGCCCATTTTTTTTGTGAAAATGGGCCCATTTTTTTTCCCCAAAAAAAGGGCATGAATAGCCTTTAGGAGGCTTGTAGAATGTTCCTGGGAAGGGGGCTAAAACGAGCGAAAAACAGCCCGTATTTCACAAAAACACAAAAGCATTAGGAAGCTTTTAGAGTGCTCCTGGGGACGGGGGGGGGGGATGAGCAAAAAATGGATGGTTTTTTTGCTCATTTCTGCCCTCCACATCCCCCAGGAGCTTTTTGAAAGCCTCCTAAAGACTCTGCACGGCCATTTTGATGAAGGGGGCGGGGTTTCAGGAGGCAAAAAACATTGTATCCAGTGTATAAGACGCACCCAGATTTTCAGCCTCTTTTTTGAAGGGGAAAGGTGCATCTTATACTCCGAAAATTACGGTACTTGCTGGATTCGCTTCTGTTTTTCTGAGAAAAAGAGCAGAATGAGAACTATACCGTTCGCACAGCAATGGGGGGGGGGATACTCACGTGGCTTCTCGGTGATCAAATCTCTCCCCTCTCCCTCCAAGAGTGTCATCAATACGAGATCAATAAAGCAGAAAGATGTCTCAGACAAGAATAGCCAGCATGGTCAATGGCCATAAAAAAAGACCATTAAAAAGTTATGCTTCCTTCTGAACAGAGAATTGATAGGAGGAAATCAGTACAGGCAACCCTCAACTTAGAACCAGCTGATTAGTGAGAGAATTTACAACACTCCTCCCCCAAAAGGCACATGCTACTCAGTTTCGGGGTATGATGGCTGTCGCCCCCAACCGTGTGACCAGCCACACTAGTCACAGAACTCGTTTAGACTGGAAATGGGCTGCCCCTGGGATCTTATTCAATTTGTAGTAGCCCCCAAGATGACAGAATAGATCATACTAGGGCCCGACTATCATGTGGGAAGATGGTTACCGAAAACTGAGAATAGGCATTGGGCCACTGCCACCAATCCCGCCAAGACAAATGCCCAGGCAACAAGCCCTGGCTTCCCCAACTGACTGGAGAGTGAGCAGCTGCCACAGATGGGGTCCCCGGCTGTCCCCAGGTGCCCAAAGAATACCGGGATTTGGCAGATGCCTTTAATGAGCAAGACTGCTGTCAGCGTTCCTGAAAACCCCAACTCCAATGAAGCTCTGAGACAGGCATTTTCTCAAAGTTTCCATTTATTAAAGTAGGTATACAGGCACACCTAGGAAAGCCCGAATCTGAGAGTTCCGGGTTTCCCCTCAGTAAGTCATAAGTCCAAACCCATCCCATGTACCCATCAGTCCATCACATGGTCCAATCCCAATCCGTCCCAACTTGAGACACCACTCCAACCACTCCAGTGGTGGGTTTCAAAAATTGTTCGAACCTACTCTGTGGGTGTGGCCTCCTTTGTGGGAGTGGCTTGCCGCCCATGTGACTGGATGGGAGTGGCTTGCCGCCCATGTGACCGGATATGAAGATGCCGACGACACTTGTCAGAACCACCTTAAATTACCTCTCACACAGCACTGGCATGAATAAGAATATGAGGTAAACTTGTTTTTTAAAAGGCATCTTTGGTTTGTGTTAAAACAACTTCAGCACACGCAATGTTCTGATTGCACCACAAACGCAGTAGTCATCCTTACCTTTCACAGAGGCACTGAGTTTTATAAATAGGAGCATGATAGTGTAGAATAATCATATCCAAGGATCAGTGGTGGGTTTCAAAATTTTTTGGAACCTCTTCTGTAGGTGTGGCCTGCTTTCCGGGTCCACTGGTGGAACCTCTTCTAACCGGTTCGGTAGATTTGACGAACCGTTTCTACCGAATAGGTGCGAACTGGTAGGAACCCACCTCTGGTCCAAACCCATCCCATGTACCCATCAGTCCATCACATGGTCCAATCCCAATCCGTCCCAACTTGAGACATCACTCCAATCACTCCTTCTACAGATGCAGAAATACCCTGACCTTTGACTTAAAAGAAGAATGCTATTTTATCTAACTATATCTCGTCTACTAAATTCCCCCTCCTGCCACTAGTGGCCACTAGTGTGAATACATTTTAGGTACCCGACAGGCTCCTGCGATCACAGGGATGTGATTTATGACTTTCCTGCCAGAAACCAATGTTTACAAGTAGCCCTCGACTTATGTTTCATTTAGTGACCATTCCAAGTTACAACAGCACTGAAAAAAGTGACATGACCTCCTTTTTTTCACACCTAGCCAATAATCTACCATTCTATTAATGAGGGTGTCCTTAGGAAAGGCCTTGGCAGATGCTTTCCTAAGGTCAAGATATACTGCATCTACAGCATTCCACCAATCTATTAAGCTACAGCCGAGGTGGGTATCTAGCAGTTCGGATCGGTTCGCTCGAACCGGTAGCGGAAATCGTGGGTGCTTCCCCCCTCCCAGCTTTATGGCATCCCATTTAGGCCCTTTTATAGCAAAAAGTGCATGCGTGGAAGGCTTAGCGCATGCACGGAGGTGGTGTGCGCAAGTGAAGCGCCTCATGTTTGCGAACCAGTATAGAAGGGAAGTAAATGCCACCCCTGAGCTACAGGTATACAAGAATTTACTTAGTGACTGATGGAAGTTACAATGGCTCTGAAAAAAAATGGCTTATGACCATTTTTCACACGTACGTCTCCATGGTCACATGATCAAAATTAAGATGCCTGGGGACTGACTCCTATTTATGATGGTTGCAGTATCCCGGAGTCATGAAGGTCTCTTTTTTAACCTTTCGGCAAGCAAAGTCAATGGGGAAGCCAGATTCACTTAACAAACGTGTTACACATTTAACAACTGCAGTGATTCACTTAACAACCGTGGCAAGAAAAAGTTGTAAAATGGGGCAAAACGCACGTAACAGACTTCTCACTTCAGCAACATAAATTTTGGGCTTAATAGTTGTCGTAAGTTGAGGATTACCTGTATTTCTAGTTTCCAGCCCCACACAGAGACAAAAATGCCCATTGTGACAGTGGTTTGCTTAACGACCATTGTGTTCGTTTAACAACAGTCACAAAAATTATTATAAAATTGGATTGGTCCCATGAGTGCCTTGACTTAAAACCATTGTGATATACAACAGAAATTGTGGGTTCCGTTGCAGTGATAGTTGAGGGCTTCTTGTATCGCAGGGAAGATATTTTTAAGATACACAGCTATATGTTGGCTATTATATGGATCAGTTGAAAAGTTTCCACTAATGGTCTCTACTGTCAGTGATGTTATGATCCTGATTAAGTCTCAGAGCACCTATTCAGAAGTACATCTTCATTGGGTACAATGGATTTGAACCAGAGCAACCTACAACATTCTTCTATTTTTACATCCCTCTTCTCTGCTCTTTCTTTCGATTTTGCAACCAAGGGTTAAACAATAATATTTTCATGTCTGAACAGCGGCTAATGCTCTGTTTAAGCTAGTTGAGAAATCTGGAAGCCAGATTCACGTAACAACTCTGTTACTAATTTAACAACTGCAGTGATTCACTATAACCAAGGTGGCAAGAAAAGTCGTAAAACGGGGCAAAATGCACTTAGCAGACTTCTCACTTAGCAACATAAATTCTGGGATCAATTCTGGTCGTAAGTCGAGGACTACCTGTACACAAATCCCAAGTACAGGTTAAGGAAAGAATTTATCAACCTTGATAACTTTAAGATGCCGGCTGGCAGGGGCATTGTGGGAGTTGAAATCCCTACATCTTAAAGTTCCCAAGATTGAGAAACGCTGCTCTTAAAATTCTGCTAATTTTGAACTACCACAACTTGCTAAAGCAAGTTCATTTTAATTCGCTGTCATCCACCCTTCAAGTCAACAAACAGGCACCCCAAAAATTACAGGTACACATTTTGGTGAAGGGTATAATAACAGAAACTGGAATCCTGCCAGATTTTTCTCCCGTCAGCTTTTGGCTTATACTGTGCAAAATCAAAGGGGAATTATTTTGAGTCTCTTTCTTATGCTTTCTCTTGTCCCGGACTGAGCTGTCATTTATTTTTTCTTTCTTTTATTGTGTAGGAAGTTAGCACCCACCCCTCTCCTAGAAAAAGGAAACATTTAAGGAAATAGTAAAGGGCAGAATATTTCCTCTAAAAGGGAGGCAGAACCACCACCTTTGTCAATGGGCCATTAAGGCTTGGGTCAGTCTATTCTACATAACAAAGATCTACTTCTTTTGGGCAGAGCCATAGTAGGAATTGCCCAAAGCTCTTTCATTACGTCATCACCCAGCAAGGCTCAACCAAGCTTGGGACACAGACAACCTACAAAGTTACCCCTGCATGGCCCCAGGGGAGACTGACAACCAATCAAAATACAAGCTCAAATTCAAAAGCCCAGAGAGGGAATAAAACCCAGGCAACTCTGAGCATCTCTTCCCAGGACCAAAAAAAACCATGTGATCCTGTCCACCATTAAAACCATCTTTCCAAGCAGCCTCCATGTTTCTAGTGTCTTTTCCCCCACTTGGACTTGAATCCAGACTGACATTTCTTCCAACAATTATCTTTTAATAGTTCTCTAATGGCCCTTGTGTTCCTTTGCCTATATTATCTCTGCTTCTTTAGAGCATAAGCAAGGACATAGGAATGTTTACCTGAATGTTGACATATATGAAAAGCTAAAGTACTTAACACAGGGCCTGTCTGCTTAGCAAATTCATTAAAACCCGCAACAAGAATTAACGGCATAATTTAAACATCCCCACAGAAGAGTAACCCGGGAGGAGGTGACCTGCCAGCTGTCTTATTTCTCCGATCTCATAATAAAGGTCTTTTGGGCAAAAAGAATAATTGACATCTGCCAACCAGTGTTCCGGAAAGGAAGACGTTCAACCAGAACCCTTCCCCAGCTTTGGCGCTATGATATTATTTATACAATACAATACAATAGCAGAGTTGGAAGGGACCTTGGAGGTCTTCTAGTCCTACCCCCTGCCTAGGCAGGAAACCCTATACCGTTTCAGACAAATGGCCATCCAACATCTTCTTAAAGACTTCCAGTGCTGGGGCATTCACAGCTTCTGGAGGGAAGTTCTTCCACTGATTAATTGTTCTAACTGTCAGGAAATTTCTCCTCAGTTCTAAGTTGCTTCTCTCCTTGATTAGTTTCCACCCATTACTTCTTGTTCTACCCTCAGGTGCCTTGGAGAATAATCTGACTCCCTCTTCTTTATGGCAGCCCCTGAGATATTGGAACACTGCTATCATGTCTCCCCTAGTCCTTCTTTTCATTAAACTAGACTTACCCAGTTCCTGCAACCGTTCTTCATATGTTTTAGTCTTCAGTCCTCTAATCATCTTGGTTGCTCTTCTCTGCATTCTTTCTAGAGTCTCCACATCTTTTCTACATTGAAAAGTGAAAGCAGTGTTCCAAGTGTGGCCTTACCAAGGCATTATAAAGTAGTATTAACCCTTCACGTGATCTTGATTCTATCCCTCTGTTTACGCAGCTTAGAACTGTGTTGGCTTTTTTGGCAGCTGCTGCACACTGCTGGCCCATATTTAAATGGTTGCCCACTAGGACTCCAAGATCCCTCTCACAGTTACTACTATTGAGCGAGGTTCCACATATACTGTACCTGTGCATTTCATTTTTCTTGCCTAAATGTAGAACCTTACTCTTTTCACCATTGAATTTCATTTTATTAGATAGTGCCCAATGTTCAAGTTTGTCAAAATCCTTCTGTATCTTAAGCCTGTCTTCTGGAGTGCTGGCTATTCCTGCCAGCTTGGTGTCATCTGCAAATTTGCTCAGTTCCCCATTTATTCCCTCATCCAAATCATTGATGAAGATGTTGAAGAGTACTGGGCCTAAAACAGAGCCTTGGGGTACTCCACTGCATACTTCCCTCCATGTAGATGCAGTGAAGGAAGTATGCAGTGGAGTACCCCAAGGGTCCGTTTTAGGTACAGGTAGTTCTCAACTTTTTTAAAAATCCAATTTATTAATTTTCTATTAGTTACATTACTTAGTGCTTAATAAACATTGTGTTGTCTGCAGAGGTGGGTTCCGGCAGGCGGTACTGCTGTTTCGCTTGTGTGTGTGCTGCACTTGCGTGCACAGTGCAATTAAAATTGTTCTGCGTATGCGCAGAACTAAAAAACAAGATGGCGGCACCTATGGTGCCGCCCTGGGAACAGGTTCAGGGGCGTGGCAGGCCAGGGTCGCTGCCGGTTCCAGCGACCCAGCCCGCCAAATAATTACCGGTTTGGCAAAATTGGGCCGAACCGGTAGGAACTCACCACTGGTTGTCTGGGTATTTAATTTGCTTAACAATACAAATGCCATTCTTACTCTCCATCCCTTTTTTCCAACCATTGGTAAAATAAATTCCAAGTTTGATCATCGTCTGTGTCTTCTTTCTGTTTGATTTTCAATGTAAGTCTGTCCATTTCCGCACAATCTATTATCTTCTTAATTAATTCTTCACCTTGAGGTGTTTCTACGTCTTTCCAATATTGTGCGAAGATCATCTTCGCTGCTGTTAAAACATGTAACACTAAATACGTACATACTTCTCTTATCAGGTTTTTCTGATATCATCCCTCATAAAACCAGTTCAGGTTTAAAATCTACATGTTTCCCTATTATTTCCAGCCATTTATGTATTTTCGCCCCAAATATTTTTTGTTTTAGCACAAGTCCACAAGTTTTCGACTTATGACCGGCTGCTTAACAACTGTTCAGAGTTATGACAGACCTCCCTGGGGGTACTTACGGTCCAGATGCAAAGTTCCAATGGCTGCGTTATTACCACTTCCCTTCACTATCGCCAGGTGAAAATAAGGGCCATTATGTCCATTCCCCCCCCACAATACCCCCCCGCCCCCCGCTGCCTAAAGGCACCAAGACACCACATGAATACTTAATCACACTATCTGGAATTATGTCAGTTTAAGGTTTTAAAGAGGGTAGAAAAATATAGCTCCAGGTTCTGCTTTTTAGCTAAATCCTGCCAAACTTTGCCTCCTGTGAGCTCTCTCTCTCCCATCTTCCTGCATGATATTACTTAGCAAAGATGATTAGTGGGTTCACCAACAGCAATCGTATTGCAATTAACCTAACAGCAACAGCAAGTAGGAACAAAACACCATGAATTATAGATAACGCTAAGAAACAGAACTCCTATGGACACCACATGGCTCCCCTAACTGAGAAGGACTTTCAATTTTCATAAATATATAGGTGGGGGCGGGGGGAGGAATGCAAAAAAAATATTTATTACGGACACAGACCTGCAAATAAAAGCATTCAAACATAATACTGGGGTGTGTGTGTGCGTTTGTGTATGTGTATGTAAATGCATATAGGTGTATATGTGTATATAAGTGAGTATAAGGACTTGGTATAAGGAGTCATAAATTGAGTCATGGACTTAATTTATGATACCTTACCTAATAAAATATCCAGAAAATACTGATCATTTTTTGTGCAATTACTATTATCACACCAGGAACCATGAAATTGTTTTATACAGGTAGTCCTCGACTTACAACAGTGTGTATGTATATGTGTATATATATATATATTAATATAACTGTCTAATATGTAAAAACAGCCCAGGTTCGAATCCCAGTAAAGGTATGGCTAGCTGATGAGAGCTAAATAGCTTGAAATAGATCTATACTAGTCTCCCTTCATTTATTTATCAGCAAAAAATGTTATGTATGTATATATGTATGAATGTATGTATGTATGTATGTACGTATGTATGCTGTTTTATATATATGTGTGTACATATTCTACACACACACCCTTCTGATGAGCAAAGTCAAAGGGGAAACCAGAGTCACTTAACAACCATTATTACTAATTTACCAATTGTAGTCGTAAGCTGAGGAGTACTTGTAGTTTCAAGGCTCTTTGTCCACAGGGCCAAACTCTCAGCTTGTACTTTTTTTTGTATTCGGCCCTCCAAAACTGCTGTGGGAAGACCCAAAAGTGTTTTTTTCAGGAGGCAACTGGACTTCCTTGTTTTTTTCTTTTGAAGACATTTTGCTTCTCATCCAAGAAGCTCCTTCAGCTCTGACTTGGATGGTGGGAAATGGAAGGATTTATATTCCTTGCAGACAGCTGGTCATTTGCATCCTTTTAGAGGATCGTTGAGGCCACTTGGAGGTTTGTCTGTGCCCTTATGGTCACCTGAGTAAGGGCTCCTGATTCCTGCAGTCTACAAGGTTTTTTTCCCCCCCATCTGAAAATCCATTCCTACTCCCACACCATTCAAAGGGTGTTCATCCCAAATTGTATAGCTAAAAGCCTGTAGAGATTCTCAGTCATCCAGGTCATGGTTGTCCCAAAGCAATTGGACTTGTTTTTTCTTTTGAAGACTTTTCGCTTCTCATCCAAAAAGCTTCTTCAGCTCTGACTTCAAGGACCCTCTAAAAGGATGCAAATGATCAGCTGTCTGCAAAGAATATAACTCCTTCCAATTCCCCACCATCCAAACAGAAGCTTCTTGGACGAGAAGCAGAGGTGGGCTTCAAAAATTGTTCGAACCTACTCTGTGGGTGTGGCCTCCTTTGTGGGAGTGGCTTGCCGCCCATGTGACCAGATGGGAGTGGCTTGCCGCCCATGTGACCGGATATGAAGATGCCGACGACACTTGTCAGAACCACCTTAAATTACCTCACACACAGCACTGGCATGCATAAGAATATGATGTAAACTTGTTTTTTTAAAGGCATCTTTGGTTTGCGTTAAAACAACTTCAACACACGCAATGTTCTGATTGCACCACAAACGCAGTAGTCATCCTCACCTTTCACAGAGGCACTGAGTTTTATAAATAGGAGCATGATAGTGTAGAATAATCATATCCAAGGACCAGTGGTGGGTTTCAAACAATTTTGGAACCTCTTCTGTAGGTGTGGCCTGCTTTCCGGGTCCACTGGTGGAACCTCTTCTAACTGGTTCGGTAGATTTGACGAACCGGTTCTACCGAATAGGTGCGAACTGGTAGGAACCCACCTCTGATGAGAAGCGAAATATCTTCAAAAGGGGAAAAAAACCCAAGAAAGTTCAATTGCCTCCTGAAAAAAAAGCACCTTTGCGACAACCATGACCTGGATGACTGAGAATCTCCAGAGAATATTTTGCTGTTGGAAGTGCGTTGCAGCACAATAAGGTTAATGCCCTTTGGATCTTTGCAACGGTTTTTGATATAAATATCTCACTGCTGTTAAATGGGGAATGACTCAGGTCCCAATGAAGCCCAGGTGTTTGGCTAAATGTAAAAAAACAACAGTCCAAAGTGGTCCTAAGGATCATCATGTGTTTAAGTGCAGCGAAATGAAGTCTGCGAGTTCCCAGTAATGACGTCAGCAAACCTTCTTAGTGTTTTCCACTTCTTGAATAGCAGACAGCTAATGAGATAGAGCTGACTGATTTTTGCTTTTTATTGTGTCTTGGTGGAACAATCTCTCTCTCTCTCTTAAATGTGATGCTTATGGATTGATTCAATATGTGGTAAAAGGAGTAAACAGACACACAAAAAAAGGGAGGGGGGAAAGTGAAATAGACCTGAGCTGGCCACAAGGAATCATCATCCAGCAATCCTTAAAATGGAGAGTTAAGTTTTAAATCATCCCCTCTTTTATTTTATTTTTTTACATTTTTTGAACAGGCAGCACCATCAGAATGCTTTTCCAGACTCTTGAGGGTTGCATTCAGCTTTGCTGGGTCACAAAATGGTGAGCTTCAATTAAATTCGAACGCACTCGTTTGTTGCAATGGGAATGAATGTCTTAAGTCTGCTAATGATGTTTGAGTCTGTTCTTCTCCCCCGAGGCTGGTTTCAGCAAATGCTCTCCGTTTATATCCCAACTTGGAAGGAAGGAGGAAAAAGAACTTCTTTGTTTATGCAAGCATCCAACCCCCCACTCCCCAAATCTATCATAAACACCTTATTTGGGTTAACTGAGATAGCACCAAAAAGGGGGGATACAAATCTAGGAGTTCTCCAGAGGCGTCAGATTTCTTGGAAAAAAATATCCATCTGGTTCAGTTCCAAGCTGGGAGAAAAACACTGAAAACATGGAGGCTGACTGGAATAATGGTTTAAAGATGCAGCGGAACCACATGTGACTCTGGGCAGCTGACAAAATTGAGTTGAGGGTGAAGGGTTTTTATACCTTCTTTGGTCTTTGCACTTGAACTTCCTGTTCCTGTGCAAGAACATGTATACTATTGGCTGTTGTCAGATTCCTTTGGGGTCATGTAGGGGTCATAGCTGGCTCTATAGGCAAAAGAGGAAATTCAAAGCCTAGGTGTTTGTCTGAGCTAAGTTTGGTTGAAGTTTCTGAGGGTGATGCAATGTCCATAGGAGATTGTGCAATGTAGTGAGATCTAATGCTAAATGGTAGTGGGTTAATCCTATTATGTCCTGATGTCATGTCTTAATCCCTTCACCCTGGAGTTGAAGATCTTTTGTTTTGTAGATAGGGTGGCCCGGTCTTTCTTAATGAGGGGCCAGGAGTTTCTGTCTCTCTTAATATTTTATATTTCTCTTTTAGGGGAAATATTTTATCTTGCCTTTTTAAAAATTTCTCAAAATATTTAATTCTTCTAGGAGGGGGTGGGGTTGGTGGCTTCCCACAGGATGGGGAATGAGATCCAAAAATTAGACTGATGCTTAACTAGCTCTAAATCACTAGTGCAACCAATTAAAGACCTCCAAAACATCCTAAATAAGCCAAAAGACCCCGCAGCCCCAGAAGAGAAAAACAGGAATCATCTACAACAAAGAGCGTAAAGAGTGAAACAGCCGCTACATAGAAAAAAAGCAGGCAGAAGACCAGCAGAACGCATACATGAACACCAACTAGAAGTCAGAAGACATGATGGAAACTTAATTTCACAACACATGGATAGATTTAACTATAGTTTCAACTGGGAAACTGTGACTGTCCTAAATCAAGCCAAGTCCAAAAAGTCTAGAGACTTTCTGGAAGTATGGCATTCTGACAAACCAGCCATCAATAAGCACATAGACCTAAACAACATCTACACAGCTCTGCTAGAGAGAAATTCCTTAAGGATGGGCTCCAGCACGAGTTTGAAAGCTCGGAAAACTCAACTTCTGCTCTCGGTGACTCACCCAGGTTGGATCCTGCAACATTATCCTTTGCCTTCATTCATAACATCTATATACCATATTTTTCGGACTATAAGCCACACCAGAGTATAAGACACACCTAGCTTTTTGGGGGGGCGGGGGACAAGGAAATCTGTCTCTGCCTTCCAGCAATTTGCCTCCTTGCAGCAAACAACAAACAGCCTGGTCAGTTTCAGCACAGCTTGATTTAGCATGAACAGCTGATTGGTGGTTTGGATCAGCCTCCCAGAATACTGATGATCAGCTGTTCCAAGCTGCGGGGATCGTCGCCTGGAACGGGTCAAAAACAGGACATGTGGAGGCCGAAAATGTGGTGCACCGAGGTGGCGATAGGCGGTGGTGGCGATCCCTGCAGCCTGGAAGAGCTGATCATTGGTACTGGAGGAGGCCGATCCAACAGCCAATTAGCTGCTTGTGCTAAATCAGGCTGTGTTGAAGTTGACCAGGCTGTTTGCTGTTTGATGCAAGGAGGCAAATTGTTGGGAGGCAGAGGCTGTGTTGCAATATTTTCAGGAGAGGGCTTATTTTAGCACATGCGCTCAAAAGCCCGAATTGGGCTTATTATGCGGTGAGATCTTATTTTCAGGGAAACAGAGTATGAATCTCTAAACATTCATATTTACATTGATGTCACCACTGTTTATCATTATTCCTAAAATGAATACACATGTCCTTGAAAAGAATAGCAAAAATACAGAAAAAGCAATATTAAATTTGTGATTGTTTCCCATTGTATCAGACTGGTGAGTATTTCAAAATATTTGTAAACATTAAAATTGCTTCTGGTTACTATTTTGACATACTCTAATTATCTGAGTTTGTCTGGTTTGACATGTAATACGTAAAAAGTCCTTGTTGCTTATATTTAGTCAAATTTCTGTTCTGAATGTACAGAGTTAATTTTGCCATTGCTGTACAGTCTATTCCTTAAGTTTGCTTCCCAGTGTGATATTGTTGGCAAAGCATCTTTTTTCCAACTTTGGACCAACTTTGTCCTCAAAACTGTCAGTGTGTATCTTAATAAATTATGATCTTTTAACATTTATTTCTTCTGGAAGGATTCCTAGTAGAAAAAGATTCATTGTAAGCTCTGCTTTCCCGTTTTCCTTTTCTTTTTTCTTCTCTTTTTGGAATAATTCTGATCATTTCTTCCCACGACATTTGAATCATTTATTTTCAATTTCTTAAAGCAAAAGGGTAGCCGGGATATTCACGCATCAAAATGGTGGCTACATATATACCTGAAACCCCACCCCTTTTTATGAATGGTGCATGTGAGGCAGGGCTTCAAACACATGGCTGTGGCTAGGATCTTAAGTCCCCCCCTAACTCCCTGTGGATATTCTTGATGGTAAATATCATTTTCCAAAGATCACAGGAAGTATTTTTAATGGGACTGATACCAATCTCAAGGAAGAGAACTGACTAGAAATACTCTTCCTTTAAATAGCAGAGCAAATGCATGTAAAATCTGCAATGTACTATTTCATTGTAGTTTTGAATAGAATAGAATAGAATAGAATAAGAGTAGAGTAGAATGTAGAATAGAATAGAAAAATAGAATAGAATAAGAATAGAGTGGAGTAGAATAGAATAGAATAACAATAAAATAAGAATAGAGTAGAATAGAATAGAATAAAATAGTGACCAACACTTCTTAGCCCATTTGCAATTCAAACAGAATTCTACAAGCGTCTTCATTTGACAGATAAAGATCTCAAGGGAATACTTATGCAAAGTTTCAGAGGTGGTATTCAGCAGGTTCTGACCAGTTCTGGCAAACCGGTAGCGGAAATTTTGAATAGTTCAGACAACTGGTAAACACCACCTCTGACTGGCCTCGCCCCCATCTATTCTCTGCCTCCCGAGTCCCAACTAATTGGGAGGAAATGGAGATTTTACAGTATCCTTCCCCTGCCACGCCCACCAAGCCACCCCCACCAAGCCATGCCATGCCCACCAAGCCACGCCCACAGAACCAGTAGCAAAAAAAATTTGAATCCCACCACTGCAAAGTTTGCATTTGTTGCTGGGAAAACTAAGCATGAGTAGAGGCTCTCGTGTGTGCTATGTTGTGATAGTTACATGCTGTACTTTTTTTTTTAAATTCAGGATGGTTCTGTGACCCACAATAAAGTTTGATTGTTTAATTGCAGGAGGATTGTGGCAGTAAAATTTGAGATATTCTTTCTGTGCATGAGTGTGCATCCCGTGTTCATTCACCTAAAAGTTCATTTGCTTAGCATAAGCTTGAGTAGAGTCAATTGAAGTTAGACTAGAGCCGAGGTGGCGCAGTGGTTAAATGCAGCACTGCAGGCTACTTCAGCTGACTGCAGTTCTGCAGTTCGGCTGTTCGAATCTCACTGGCTCAGGGTTGACTCAGCCTTCCATCCTTCCGAGGTGGGTAAAATGAGGACCCGGATTGTTGTTGGGGGCTGACTCTGTAAACCGCTTAGAGAGGGCTGAAAGCCCTATGAAGCGGTATATAAGTCTAACTGCTATTGCTACTTTGGGAATTTATAATTTTGTGAAATGCAGCCCCTTTGATTGTTTATGGTTCAATGTAGTGCATGAACTTAGAAAATAGGTTAATAAACTAAACCGGTTATATGTTGTTTTCTGAATATAACCATTGAATCATAAACTAAGCTGTGAATTATTTATTTGGGTTTCGCTACAATCTTATTGTTGTAATTTGTGGGGGTTAATTTAGAGAGTGTTTTTGAATTGTTTTAATGTATTATGAGTCACCCAGCATCTCATGAGTGAGAATGGATGGCCGTGTAAATTGTTTAGATAAAGAAATAACCACTTTGAGTGAATTCACAAAATGTTTCAAATGAGCCAATCTTAAGTTTACCTAAGCCTGCAATAAACCTGGTTAGTCTGAACTTGTGAGACTTCTGCTAAGGCACTAAGCTTATCGATCAGAAAGGTCGGCAGTTCGGTGGTTCAAATACCTAGTACACATCTCCTGCGTGAGCAGGGGGTTGGACTAGATGACCTCCAAGGTACCTTCCAACTCTGTTACTGGTCAGTTTTTTACTGTTTACTTTCTTGATTGGGAGCTGTGGCAAGGAGCTTGACACAAGATTTCTTCAACCATATTTTTGCCAATAAGCCATAATCACACAAAGTATAACTAACCAAGCAACACTATGGCTTAGCATCAGTGGTGGGTTTCAAAATTTTTTAGAACCTCTTCTGTAGGTGTGGCCTGATTTGTGGGAGTGGCTTGCCAGCCATGTGACCAGGTTGGCGTGGTTTGCCAGCCATGTGACTGGGTGGGTGTGGCCAACTTGTAAAATGTGGTGAAACTCACTTAACAATGCTCTTGCTTAGTAACCAAAATGTTGGCTCAGAAACTCTGGCATTTGAAGCATGCAAGTCTTAAAGCTGTCAAGTTACAAGACCCTTGCACCCCTAACCCTTTAGAAAAAAACCCCCAGGGGTGTTCAAACTTGACAGCTTTAAGACTTGTGGACTTCAACTCCCAGAATTCCTCCTCTCGCTCTTCATCTTGATGATGTGCAGACGGGTGGAGGGAGGGAGCTGGAACCGGTTCTAAACAGCACTGTAGATTTGTGGAACCTCTTCTATAGAAGAGGTTAGAACTCGCAGGAACCCACTCCTGCTTAGCATGCTCAGTGAATCTAGTCAAAATTTAAGGTAATCTTTTTTATTGGCTGCTTAGATCTTATTTTATTGAGCAAGTCATAATTTTGGCAATTTGCGCAAGTGGTTTCCAAATTATGGTTTACAAATCATAATTGTTGGGAATCAAGGAAACAAATAACTCAAAACAAACCAGATTATTTGCAACTCTGCCAAATCTTTTGGGCTAAAGAAAGCATTTACTGTCCTCAGAGCGTTTTGCAATTTCACTATCCTTTAATTGGTCTAATTTTTAATATGTGACAGCTATTTAAAGGATTTCGATTCGCAAAACCTCACGGCTCACTATATAACAGTTGCTTTCTTCCATTGCATAAAGGATTTTCCTCATCAGTCAGGGTGGCCAAGGCAGTTTCTTGTACTGACATATATGGTCATAAATCACGGTTTAGAACAGAACATGAACCAGGCCACTGTTTGCAATTATTGTGAGTCTTGATTGAAAGTTAAGGAAATGCCTCTTGTCTACAGTGAAATGAAGTCTCTGCTTAATTGACCATAACCTGAAAACATCAACTTCCGAGATTGAACAGCTTTTAGTTTGGCCATAATGAATTTTGATGGGCAAGAGGCCTTTTCTCTCAGCAAAATTTAATAGCATACAATTTGATGTCATGAGAGTCCAATTAATCAGTGACACCATTTCTGCCAAAAAGTATAGTAGGGTGTTCTGACCCCCCTCGTCCCACACCAACACACTCCATGCCAAAGATACTTTACGTAATTTATTAACAGACAGACAGGTCCTTGGCAGCAATCCAACACAGATAAGCCTCAGCAGCAATCCAGCCTCCCAGGCTCACAGTACTGTTCTCCAACATTAGTTCATGTGTTGACTTCTGCAAAAGGGGCCAGCCTAGATTTCTAGTGTTCACTTGGCTGCCTTTCGCCTCCTCCTCATGTTTGATCTCTGTGTATGAGCCCGAGAAGGAGGAGAGAAGCAGCCACATTGAATGCTGCGGCAGAGAGAAGCAGAACTTTTCTCAGTCGACAGCTGCTGGCTACAGTCTATCCCTTTATGGTCCCACCCTCCCGGGATCGTACTTTAAAGACTTTGGCCAGCAGCTGTCTTCTGAGCAGAGCCTCTGCGATGCCATCCCTTCGGCAGTTGTTGTTCTCCTGGCCAGGTCCAGCTGCGAGCAGCACTGGCCAGCAATGGGGTGCGCGTGCAGTCTGAACTGGTTGAATTTCCCCCTTGCAGTGAACTCAGTTCAGAAAGGGCATAGCTCTGGACAGCTTTAATAGAAAAAAAAACATAAAATTCTTACAGGTATGTTGAATTGGTAGGATGGAGGGAAGCCATGAGGGCAATCCTTGTTTATGCTGATAGGTCCCATGTTAAATATAGGATCTCCAGATCTAGAAAGTAGATCTAGTTGGTAAAGGAGATCCTTTGGTAAAGGAGCATCTGGGAAATAGGTTTGACCGAAGTACCAAAAAATATAGAAATTGCTTCTGTAGAAAGAAAGAAAAATCAAGTCCTGTTCCAAGCTGGGAGAAAGGCCTGGAAATAAAATGGAGGCTGGCTGGCTGCAAGGAAATAAAGGTTTATCTGGTTTCCAGAAACTTCAGTGACAACAGCAAATGTTTCTGGGGTGGCTGACTCCTTGGCTTGGGAATGGATGGGTTTTTATAGGGCTCTGAGATGCTCCAGGGGGTTGTGCAATGTAGTGAGCCTTGTGTCTTTTGCTTTTCTAATGGTGGTGGGTTGATCCTATTATGTCCTAAAGGTCATGTCCTGTCCTTAGAATTTGGGTGGGGTGTAAATTCCTAATCCCAGCCTGGGGGAGCTGCGGCTGAAGGTGTTTTGTTTATGAATAGGCTGGCCCAGCCTTTCTGAATGGATCTAAAATATTCATTCCTAAAGACCAGTCTCTTCTGCTTGAGGCTGTTTTACTATGTAGGAAGGCTGGGCCTGCTTTCTGCCTTTAAGAACATGTTTCTTCATTTCTCCTTTGGGGAAAATATAATATTCTGCCTTTCTTTAATATTCCCCCAAGTATTTCATTCTCAGGGGGAGGGGGATTCCTACACTTCCATCTCATATCACAACAATTGCATAAATGATTAGTGTAATTACCAGCAAGTGACTCAGAAAGTTGGCTTAACTTAACCACAGCTAGCTAATATTCTGGCTAAAGTGTCTCCTGTTTCCTTTTATTTCTCTTTCTGCCCCCCCCCCCCAGATACTGGAATCCATTCTTTTCTGAGGTCTTTCTTTGAATATGTTATTGTTTAATATATGCTCTTTTTATGAATGCAGGGGGAATATCTTGTTTAAAGTGGAATGAATCTGCCCTCTAGTGTTAGCCATTCTCTACTTCAGTTCATCAGAGCAGCTTCTCCAAAACATTTATCTTCAGGGAAGAAAATAGATGAACTGGCGCGAATATGGTGAAGTGTAGAATTAAGGCTACACACACACACATTGTTATGTCAAAGCACCTAGTATGCCCAAATATGAGAAGGAGCATACCGGGAAAGGGAAGCAGCATGCTCCCTCCCATATTTGGGAATACCAAGTGCTTTGACATAACACTTAATCATTTCCTTGGTAATGATAAGGGAGGAGAGCTTGTGGCTTAGAGATTAATATAACTGCCTAATATCTAAAAATCAGCCCAGGTTCAAATCCCAGTGAGGATATGGCTAGCCGATGAGAGCTAAATAGCTTGAAATAGATCTATAGTAGTCTTTCTTCATTTATTTATCAGCAAAAGTGCAACACATATACACACATACAACATACACACACACACATCCTTATTTTTTGTTCCTATGAAGGCATATAAATGACCCTGCCTTCATGCTGGTACTGTGGATAATTAACACCTGAAATTAAAGCCACAGTGAATATGTTTACTTTGAAAATAGATGTTGTTGGAAGAAATGTCCTTCTGGGTTCAGTTCAGTGGTGGGATTCAGCCAGTTCGCACCTATCCAGGAGAACCAGTTGTTAACTTTCTAAGCAGTTGGGAGAACCGGTTGTTGGAAGAAATCTCCTTTTGTTTTTTTTCCACTTTACAGGGCTAATCCTGTAGGGAAGGCAGGAAGGAAACATTCTGGTGTTGTTTCTAGCCTAATCTTTATCAACCTGCTTACAGAAACTGCCTCTCCGGTTAACCCTTATTACATTGTAACAGCTAAGGCAAAGCAGTTATTGATGTGAGTGATGTTGAGTTGGCCACGCCTACCCAGTCACATGAACACCAAGCCCCGCCTACCCAGCTGGTGATTAGGGCAGAGAACTTATTTGAATCCCACCACTGGTTCAGTTCGAAGTGGGGAGAAAGACATGGGAAACATGGTGGCTGTTTGGAAAGATGGTTTTAATGGTGGTCAGGATCACATGCCTTGAAGATGTTGGGTGAAATACAAAAAGGGAGGAGATGCTGAGAGTGCCTGAGTTTTATACTCTCTCTGGGCTTCTGAATTTGAGCTTGTTTTCTGATTGGTTGTCAGATTCCCATGGGGTCGTGCAGGGGCAACTCTGTAGGCTGTCCTGAGTCCCAGGCTTGGTTGAACCTTGCTGGGTGATGTAATCTTCCCAAGTGCCATGTGGTGAGATGGGTAGAGGGCTAATCCTACCTTTGTTGGATCTTGAGTGAGGGCATTTGCCTATGAATAGACCTAGCTATCTTTTTAAGTGCGGGCATCTGCTGAGGGCTATTGAGGATGTTGTGGGCTATTAAGAGTGAGCCTAAAAACATGTTTCTCCATTTCTCGTCCAGGGAAATATAATATTCTATAATAATATTTTTATTATTTCCTAACATATTTCATTTCTCTAGGAGAGGGGTGGGTGCTAACTTCCTACAATGTGAAAATCTGTTGAAGAGCTATGCAAGGCAGTCCCTATAATCTTGATAAAAGCATGTCTGAACTTGGTTATCCCTTGGATGAAAGATACCCCCCACCAAAAAATGCAAGGAATGCAGATTTACATTAGGAAGTTGAAATAAGGGTTTTGATTTGTTTTTGAAACTTCGTAGTTACTACTAAGTGCTACATGGCCTGGATGTCACTTGGCTCTTGAGGTGAACCAGCCTACACCTTATGAGGTAGCTTGTGATCCATGACAAGCAAGCAAGCAAGCAAAAAAAATAAAGGATTTGAATGATACTGTTTATTAAAAGTTAGCCATCTAATTGTTGTCCAAGCTGGTCCCTGTGTGAGATTACTCTTTTTTTTAAAATTTTTTTTTTATTGAAGGTTATAAAAAAAGGCAAGATTTACAAAATACAAAAAAAGAGAAATAAATAAAACTCATTACATATTTACAGCGCAGACGGCACTGTTCATCTCACCTAGTTCATCTCACCTTGCCTAGTATAAGACTAGTTTACTAATTCTATGCAGGTATTTATAACGGATTTTTCCTATCAGATCATCAAAGTTTTTCCAACACTGTAGTCTATTGATATTACTTGTAGGTGAATTCTCACCTCTAATACATTTCTTGTCTCATTTGTCACTTAGTCTTTGTATATTGTATATTTAAATTGTTACTTAAGTCATTTTAGGTTAATCAACTATCTCATTTTATATCTTAATTCTCATTGTCTTTCTTATCAAACCATTTGTATAATTTCTCCCAGACTTTGTAGAGGTCTGTGTCTTCTTTTTCGTTAATCAGCATTGTCAATCTATTCATTTCCGCTATTTCTAAAATTTTATTCATAACCATTGTACTAGTGGGGGCATTTTCTTTCTTCCAGCCCTGCGCATATGTGATCCTTGCCGCCGTCAAGATACTTTGTGATACAGTATGTTGCACAAACCTATACCACTAGCCCAGGGGTGGGTTTCTCGCCCCGTTCCAACCGGTTCGGTTGGAACGGGGCCGGCAGCATCCTCGTGCACGCGCGCGGTGCACACATCCGTACTAGCGTCTGCGCGACGCTCCAGCTGCTCCTGGACGATTGCGCAGGCGCTGTATGCATCCTGCGCATGCGTGGAAGCGCAGAACTCATCAAAACCGGGTAAGGACCACGGGCGGGCGGGCGCGCCCTTTACCGTTCCCGGAAGTTACTTACTTCCGGGTTCGGCGACCAACCGGTTCGCAGGGACTGCCGCGAACCGGTTGAAACCCACCCCTGCACTAGCCCAAGAAACCATATTCAACCACGCAAAAAGTTTAGCTTGGGATGTTAAGGAACATTCTTATTAGGATTTATCCAAACTTAGTTGATTTCCTTGGCTAAAATTTGGGAGGCATTCCCATACTTCATTTTGCACACCCCTAGCTACAATGGTAGGAAGCCTCCCCTCACCCAGAATGAAATATTTTGCAGAATATTAAAAGAGGCAGAATATTACTTCTTTTAAAGGGATTAAAATAGAATGGAAACCTGAAATTTTTTTAAAATTAGGAATAATGTCTGCAAAATACAAAAAAGAAATCCAGTATTTAATACTATATATAATTACGGCGGCAAGGATTGCCTTTGCCCAGAAATGGAAAAACAAATTAATTCCAAGCGAAGATGAAATAATAAGAAAGGTTATGGATTGTGCTGAAATGGAGAAACTAACTAAAGAAATCCAGGGAAAAGAAGAATCAGAATTCTACCAGATATGGGGTAAATGGTATAGGTGGATGGAAGAAAGAAACAAGAATTAATGAAGGAATATAACAAAACTCAAAAAATAATAGTTATCAGTAAAATAAGAGGCTTAAGAATGGTGAAATCCAAATGAAATACAATAGAAGGGGAAATAATATAAGATGAGCTGTATCGATTGATAATTGCTATTAGAAAGAACAGGAAGCTCCTGTTCGTATTGTATTGTGTAAATGTGGTGTACGTCTAAGTTTTGTGTGTATTTTACATGTTTATTAATAAAAAGTAATTTTAAAAAAAGAGGCAGAATATTATATTTCCCCAAAGAAGAAATGTGTTCTTAAAGGCAGAAAACAGTTCTAGTCTTCCTGCATAGCAAAACAGCCTGAAGCAGAAGAGAATGGTCTTTAGGAATGAATATTTTGTATCCATTCAGAAATCCAGACCAGCATATTCACAAACAAATCTCCTTCCAGCCACAGCACCCCCAGGCGGGGATTAGGAATTTACATCCCCCACCCAAATTCTAAGGACAGGACAGGACATGACCTTTAGGACATAAATAGGTGTTTAACCAGTGGTGGGTTCCGGACTCTGTTCCAACCAGTATGAGAGACCGCCTCCTGCCAATCACCTCCTCTCGACCCATTAGATCTCACAGATTAGGCCTCCTCCGAGTGCCATCTGCCAGCCAGTGCCGGCTGGCAACTACGCGGAGGAGAGCCTTTTCAGTAGCAGCTCCGACCCTCTGGAACGATCTCCCCGTGGAGATTCGTACCCTCACCACCCTTCAGACCTTCCGCACAGCCCTCAAGATCTGGCTATCCCGTCAGGCCTGGGGGTAAAGAGTATAATCCGCCCCCACCCGAATGTTGAATGAATGTTGCTCGATTTTAATTATACATTGTGTTTATATGTCATTGTATGTTTCCCCCTCCCATACAAGTTGTTAGCCGCCCTGAGTCCCCTCAGGGAAAAGGGCGGCCTATAAATAAACTTAACTACAACTACAACTACAACAGCCCCGGAGTTAGCCACATGCATCCGTGCGGCGCGCACATGCGGTCTAGTGTCAAATGATGCTTTTGCAAGCCTCCACGATGCTCAAGCTGCTCCACGGAGCATCGCACAGGCGCCGTATGCACCATTTGCAGGCGCCGTATGCAACATGCGTGTGCGTGGAAGCGCCAACAGCATAAAGCACTGGTAAGGAGTGCGGGTGGGCCCTCCAGAGCGCCGTACCGGAACGGTATCCGGTGCTCCAGGCAGGATCCGGTAGGCCCGTACCAGGGCGTACCCCCTGCAACCCACCACTGTGTTTAACCCATCATCATTAGAATAGCAAAAGGCACAAGGCTCATTACCTTGCACAACCCCCTGGAGCATCTCAGAACCCTATAAAAATCCATCCATTCCTAAACCAAGCGATCAGCCACCCGAGAAACATTTGCTGCTGTCACTGAAGTTCCTGGAAACCAAATAATCTTGCAGTCAATCAGCCTCCATTTTATTCCCAGCGCTTTTCTCCCAGGTTGGAACCTGACTGGATTTTTCTTCCTACAATTTACAACTTATAGGCAGCTTCCACCAGGATTCCACCAGGATCACTTTGTTGGAAGCACTAGCAAATTGACATGCTTTGCATAATTACACAAATGACGTTAAAACTTTCTTAACCCGATTAGGCAAAATAAGCACATTTGAATGCAATGGGCTTTTTACATTTAATGGGTGACGCCAGTGTTGTGACCCAAACAAACATGCCATTAAATTAAAATTTGATTGTATCAGTAAATCATTATTGCCTTTAACATCTGTATCTCTAAATGCCAGTGGCCTGAAAGTACAAGCAGAGGTTAGGTCACTGCAGTCTGCTGCTGCAGTTGATTCCTATACACATCTTGTTGGTTATTAGCAGAAGAAAACACTGGAGAGGCCAAATTCAGTATTACTTCCCAAACTTCACCCATTACCGTATTTTTCAGAATATAAGATGCATTTTTCCCCCCAAAAGAGAGGGTGAAAATCTGAGTGCTTCTTATACACTGAAAAGAGCATTTTTGGCTTCCTGAAATACGGCTCCCTTTGCAAAAATGAACGTGCAGAGGATTTGGGAGGCCTGCAAAATGCTCCTGAGGACAAAAACGAGTGAAAAACGGGCCATATTTTAGTCGTATTTGCACAGCCCAGCCCCCAGGTGCACTCTACAAACCTCCCAAAGCCTA
The DNA here is from genome assembly GCF_009769535.1 of Thamnophis elegans. Taxonomy (NCBI): domain Eukaryota; kingdom Metazoa; phylum Chordata; class Lepidosauria; order Squamata; family Natricidae; genus Thamnophis; species Thamnophis elegans. The sequence continues at coordinate 60,440,863 of NC_045550.1, forward strand.
TGGATGCCCCATTTTTCACAAAAAAATGAGGTGTGCAGAGGGTTTGGGAGGCTTGCAGAGTGCAAAAGCATTTTTTTAAAAAAACTTACCTCTTCAAAATCTAGGTGCGTCTTATACTCGGAGAAATATGATACTTCCTAACAGAAAACATCCAATGAAAACCAGCTATTTGGATGGTCACAAATCCAGGAACAAAGATGGTGGGATTCAAATGGTTTAGGTCTATGGCAGGGGTCAGCAACCTGCAGCTCTGGAGCATGTGGCTCTTTCATCCCTCTGCTGAGGCTCCGTCCTAAGTCAGCACCACAATTTTGAGAGGCGCTTCCGATTTTGGTGGGGTGGGAGGGGGGAGAAGCACAGTGTGCCAGGAGAAGACTCTATGGCAAGGGGTGGGTTTTCCAGTCGGCTCCACAATTGATAGGGCTTTCGGTTACAACAGGTAGAGGAAAAAGTGATATAATCTGTTTAGAGTTAGCCTAACAAAAGAGGAGTTAAAGTTCAAATGAAAGATGATACTAACTTTTTTAAAGTTTATTTTAGAACATCTTTGTTAAAGATTTATACCCTGTATCTGTTCTGGGAAGTCGGGGGGTGGGGGAAGGTTGGGGCGGGGTTGGGTTCGGGTGGGGGAGGTAAATATTTGTAAAAGCCTTTTTTCCCAAAATTTTCAATTAAAAAAAAAAAGGAACAGGTAGAGGAAAAAGGATGCTGCACTAGGAGACTCTATGGTGGGGGAACCGAACTTCCGATCAGCTAGCTACAGAATTGGATCCGGGGAGGGGGGGGGGCTTCCGGTAGGACATTTGTGGCTCCCGGTGTTTTCTTTTCTGTAGGAAACAGGTCCAAATGGCTCTGAGTATTTTAAGGTTGCCAACCCCTGGTCTATGGAGATTCTCAGTCATCTATGTAATGGTTGTCCCACAGGTGCTTTCTTTCAAAAGGAAACTTGTTTATTGTTTGTTTGTTTGTTGTTTGTTTATTGGATTTACATGCCGCCCTTCTCCCAAAGGACTCAGGGTGGTGTACAACATTAAAAAAAAAAACACATATTACAAACGTTAAAAAGAAAATTAGAGTATCCAAAAACAAACCCAATTAATATTAACAATAACATTTAAAAAATAGATGAACTTTGTTTTGCTTGCAGACGTTCCACTTCTCATCCAAGAAGCTTCTTTAGTTCTGACTGAATGGTGGGAGAATGGAAGAATTTATCTTCCTTGCAGTCATCTGTTTGTTAGTCCTCTTTCTGAGAGTTGTTGAGGCCACTTGGAGGTTTGCAGACTACAGGATTCAGGGGACCCCGAGGGCTCAGATAAACCTCCAAGTGGCCTCAACAACTCTCAACAAAGAGGGCTCACGAGCAAATGACTTCAAGGCATCTACACTAAATCTTTCCATTTCCCACCATTCAGTCAGAACTGAAGGAGCTTCTTGGATGAGAAGTGAAACGTCCTCAAGGAAAACAAGGAAGTCCAGTTGTCTTTGGGACAACCAAGTGGTTTGTTTTGACCATCAATACAAGTTATTCCAATAGCCCTGGAAAGCAAATCATTGTTGTAACCAAAGAAAGCTGCTAACAATTGCTTAAATGAAGTATCAGCACACACATTTTTGATTTGCATAATAGTTCCTTTGCCTCCTCCAATAATTCATACCTATTGAAATATTTGAAATAAGGATTTAAAAAAAGCGAAACCTGGCACAGATGTAGTGCAAAACATAGATCTTTGTATTGGATTCTTACCTGAATTCCACCTATTCAGGGGTTCAAGGCAAGGCAATAATACTGAAGTAGAATAACAATTATTTAACATAACGTTCTCCAATTTTTTGCTTTCCACAGGTCCAGATACCGCACTGAGTTGAAGAAGGCTAACTATGTTAGATGTGTCTTGCTTCCACGTGACCACTTAGCTGAACTGAAATCTAATTAGTGCAAGTTCTAATGCACATCATTCAAGGCTTTTGATTTTGATTCAATTTATTCTCAATTTGAAGTAGAGATGATGTTTTCCCCAAATATTCTGTATATTCTCTCTCTCATCGAAGTCCATCCACAAACTTTCCCGCGAAAGAAAGACATGGAATCATTTATGACACCTTTGATATTAATTAGTTCCATTTTAAAGGGTTAAAAATCTGTATCTAAAAATATTTCTGTAGCAGTGGAGCCTATGTTTAATGAGATGTAGGGCTATGTAAAAGAATGACTTTTAGACAGTTTAGGGCTGAACTAAGAATTTGGTCTAAAAATCAAAGCTTAGGAAGATTATTGGTGGGGAGAAGAGCCAATGGATGAAGAAAGTTCTTAGAACGTTAGTGACTCCTGTCTCAAAGGTGCTTTTTCAAGAGGCAACTGGACTTTCTGTTTTTTCTTTGAAGACATTTTGCTTCTCATCCAAGAAGCTTCTTCAGCTCTGACTGGATGGTGGGGAATGGAAGGATTTATATACCCTTTGCAGACCGACAGTTGGTTGTTAAGGCCACAGGGGTTTTGTCTGTGTGCTCAGGATCACCTGAGAAGGCACCACACTCATTTGTACTACTTGGGCGAGTGGCCATCCCCACTTGCACAAGCCGAATGTGTGCACTCGTGCTCCATTTTTGTGAGCGGCGTGCATGCACACTGCTCACACAAATGGAGCTGTGGGTGCACTTGCTGGCCACTCGCATGTAATCATCCCGGTTCCACCACAAAACCGCGGTAGACGAAAGCGCGTACGTGATGTCATCACAGTGCGACGAAAACAGCACGCTGAGCGGTAAATTTAAAATTAACGCGAAAACCTTACCCTAACCCCCCAAACCTAACCCTAACCTAACCTAACCTAACCCTTAACCTAACGCTAACCCTTAACCTAACCCTAAACCTAACCCTAACGCTTAACGTAACCCTAAACCTAACCCTAACTCTAACCCTAACCCTTACCTTTATGTGAATTGGCTTGCTTTAATTTAATTTTAATTGTAATTTATTTTTAATTTTATTTGTCGCGCTGCTGATGACGTCACATACGCGCTTTAATCGGGCGCGCTTTAGTGGACCGCGGTTTTGATGGGTCACGATCATCCTCCATTTCCCATCTCCAACAAAGCTGGAAAGGTTGGGGAACTTATACAGGACCTTCTCCCTGGAACTGAGAAACATCTTGCGTAGTAAAAAAAAAAAAAAAATGCTCTTATGACAAAGTTAAGATTTACATTTTTTATTTGCACGCTTTTTCTGTAATTTTGCCGTTTTGTTTTTTTGCAGGGTAGGCTTTGTAATCGTAGGTGGTAATTTTAAAGTTATTTCTGCATCTTCATCATCTTCTGGCTGAGATTTTCGGCGCTCCAAAAATGTCGGTGTACACACTGGTGTGGGATCCTGGACAGGTGGAGAAGAAAATGATTGGATTAAGAAGGACCGTTGCGAGCTAATTTTAAAAAGTATATTTTCACAAAAAACTGAAATCTTTGTTGGCAATGACAGAAACAGGAAAGCTTTCTACCAGTCATAATCTGGACAACACAAGACAAAAAACTGATTCATAGTAACTTTCTGAAGAAAATACTGAGAACAACTTCCCCAAAATATTCCAAATTTAATTCAATATCCTCTTTCCATGGCTAAATTCCTTAGTCTGTATTATTTGGAAATGATACAGCACAGAGATGGGAAATAATGCTATAGGATGAGCCAAGTTATCCAAGCTTCCCAAATATGTCCCTTCTGAATACCCAGGGAAAGAAGATTTGCCTACTATTCAAGAATGGACATTAAAATTAACAAACCTAGCAGAGATGGCTAAAATATCAGCATATTTTAAGGATCACTCAGACGAGAAATATAAACTGGAGTGGAGAAGATGGATTGACTATATTCAAAATAAATATGGGACTAAGAAACTCCAGACAGCCTATGATTGAAGAAGCAAGGAATGACATAATTTGTTTAGAGTTAGCTTAACAAAAGAGGAGTTAAAGTACAAGTGAAAGATGATGCTAAAGTTTTTTTTTCTAGTTTATTTTAGAATATGATTGTTAAAGATTTATACCCTGTATTTGCTCTGGGAAGTGGGGGGGGGGAGGAGATGGGTTCGGGTGGGGAGGGAAATATTTGTAAAAGCTTTTTAAATTTTCAATTAAAAAAAATGAATACCCAGGAAAAGGACAAAAAAAGCAGTCAATGATTTCATCCTAAGAGGGCATCGTAGAAGGAAAGTCTTTCAGAAACCTTCCCTTCTCTGAGACTTCAAGGCAATCTGAAGAGCACTGGATGACACCCGGTTTCCAAATACTACAGGAAAATACTGATAGCACTCGACTGTGGACGTGTAGGATGACAATTTGAGTCCCATGGTAGAGCAGGGAGGAAGCATTTGCAGCCGAAGGAGTGATGCAGCTGCTAGCTTAGCAAGCAAAGAGGAACAAGCTTGGACTTCAGCAGATCAACAGCTGACAAGCTGAAAAGGTAAACTGAGCCCATCAGCTTCACGGCTCAGCAGAGATGCTGACAGCCTCCAGCCAGCAGCTTTTAAAGCACCTCCCTCCCTCCTCTGGACCCAGAAACTGAAAAACCAAACATTCAGTGCAGCAGCTGGCAGCAACAGAAGCCAACTAACCTGAAGGTGGTTAAAGGCAACAGAGGAGAACAGAACTATTAATAGGACTGTTTAGTAATTAGATAAACACAGTATAATACGGTGATACCTCGGTCCTTATCAGTAATTTGTTCTGGAAGACCAGCTATATACGAAAACTGACAGGTATCAAGAAAACCAAGTGACAAGCTATTTCAGCTAGCAAGTCACAAGCAGCCGGCACCAGCAAGTTCTTCCTTGTGTATCAACTACTGAGAGAAAGACAAACGCTGGGAAAGCAGTCGAGTGTCGAAGTATGACAGTATAACATATGTTCAGTGTTAGGGGTTGAAATAGGAGTTAGGAAATAAGTAACTTTATTAACCTTTTAATATCACAGAAGCCCTTTTGAAATCACAGGCAAAAAAATGACAATTTCGTTGGTGGTCTGTATCATTTCTCAAATGAACCCTTTGCAGGCATGAAGATCAGCATAAAGGCCTTCCGATCAAGGAAACACCATTGTGCAAATATTTGTTACTATATAGGTAGTTCTCTATTTATGACCAGTTGCAAAGTTCAAGGTTACAACAGAGCTATTTACGACCTGATTTTGAAGTTCCAATACACACACACCCTGCAGTCGTGTGATCACATTTTGGGTGTTTGGCAACTGGCCCACATTTATGGCCACCTATGCAGAATCTTGTAGTCACATGATCACAATTTAGGACTTGTTCTTTTAGAAATTGGCGTTTAATTCTGATTTTTGCAAATAAATAAATAAATAAACGCCACTGGATACAATGGGTTTACTTAATTACCGCAAAAAATGGTTTGTAAAACTGGGCATGGTAATATGGCCTGCTTAATGACCAGCACAACTTGTCATCATAATTCTTGGCTCAAGTATGGTTGTAATTCAAGGACTATTTGTATTCCAATATTTTTCCCTTCTTCAAATAAAAAAGGCCCATCATAATTCAGACAATTTCAAAATCCCAAACTTCCACTTACTTCATCATCCACTGATGCATCTTCATTAGAATCTGATTTTGAAATCATCTTTTTCTTTATTGGAGGCATCAGAGCACTCTAAGAAAGAATCTTAGCATTAAGGTTACCTCATAATTCAACTATAATGATAAATATGTTAACTAATAATCTTCAAAACAGTTCGCATATTGAATTTGCCTTGAAGCTATGAAGCTCAGGACAAGAGTTTTCATTAAAAACAGGGTGAAACAAAGACCAATATCGTTTTGCATGACAAAGTATCTTTTTAAGAAAGTTGTCAGCGGCTGCCAATCAGAGTTGCCAATGGGGTTTCCTAAAAAAAACCTCCAAGATTTCATGCTCAAATAAACCCAGATTCGAGACAAAAAAATCCAGAATGTCCCCAACAAATTAGTTTTAAACTAAATTACTTTTACCTACCTAATATTTATAATATAATGAATACAAAACACTTTATGATTTCATTACATTTTAAAATCCTAGAAACGTAGACAGGGATGGAAAAATCCACGCCTGTGTTTAAAAATCCAGCACTGGTAACTCTGCGGCCAATCTTTTGAGTCCATAGGGAGCCACAAGCTTTTATCTAAATCATGTGTCAAATGATCTCACGTCTCCAATTGTCTGGTGACAATATGCCCTTTGTATTCTAACTTAAGGCAGTTAAATTTACAGTCAGTATGCAACAATTGTGTTTATGCCTCGTTCTTCTCATTATACTAAGTATTATTCAGGAAAAAAAAAGAACATTCACTTACAAATCCAGGGAAATCATAATCTATTCCTTTCTCAGCGAGCCTTTTTCGCAACTTGTTTTCCTTTTTCAACAGCCTCTCAGCCATCTTTTCTTCTTCCTGTGCTGTTCGAGTCCGGTTGTAGCGTTTTACGGCAGGATATGATGACTTTCTGAACTTCCGCTCAGAACCTTTAAAGAGGTTTTCATGTACTTTTTCTGCTGGCATAAACTCACCTGTAACACGCAACCAAGAAAAGAACAGCCGTGAGAAACAGAGGAAGACCACTACAAAAGCTTCCCCCTTAATTGCGCTCTCAAAAAATATTTTAAACAGAAATAAAAAATTGCCCTCGAGTCCATATACGGTGTTTCCCCTAAAAGAAGACCTACTCTGAAAAGAAGCTCTATCATGTTTTTGAACGCATGCACTTAAATTAAACCCGACCCCGAAAATTAGACTCAATCAAGACCCTACCCGTCCCGGGGTACAGAGGGTAGTGTGAGGTAAAAATTAAACTAAGGTGGGGATGGGGAGGTACAGCTGCCCTATTACCAGGCCTCGCACACCTCCCTTGTCTTTTTCTGCAGCCACTTCTTCTGCAGCCGCTTGTACACATCACCCCCGAAATCCGTTTTGCCGTCACAGCCTTCCGGAAAGCCCTCTGCAACCCAATAACAGAGCTCCGGATCGATCTGGACCTCTTTTATCGAGTAAAGAGGGCTTTCCGGAAGACATCTGTAGCTGATAACACAACTCTGGATCGATCCGGAGCTCTGCTATTGACTTCAGAGAGTTTTCCGGAAGGTCTCTGATGGCGAAACGGAAGTCAGGGCGCGCCATGCGTTTTAATCCGTAGCCTGTTTCTTGGTTGCAGAGGGCTTTCCAGAAGGCCTCTGATGGTGAAACGGAAGGCGGGGGTTAGGCGTGCAAGTGGCAAGAGCTGTAGAAATGGGCAGCAGCTGGATCCTGCTGGGTGGGGCTGCCCTAGCTTTTTTCAAGGGTCAAAAGAAAATAAGACCAGATCTTCTTTTCGGGGAAACACGGCATTAAAGACAGAATATCAATGCATTATGGCTTCAGCTAAACAAAGAAATATGTAGGATGACTGCTTCCCCTTGAGGCAGGCATCATGTTTCTCTTCTGCACATATGCTATATATTTCAAGTTTTGGTCGCAACTGTTGTTTATTTTAATATTATTTCCTCCCCAAAACCCTTGCCATACAAATTGACTAAATAAATATGATTACTTTCATACTATATTATTACAGTGCACTTTATTTTTCTATATTGTCATAGTGTATTATTATTGTCCTTGTAAACCTCTGCACCCAGGCTAGATTGAGAGGATGTAATACTTCCATAAAGAAATAAACTCATTTGATATTGTTCCCAAGCACCTGTACAAGCAGATAAAGCAATAAAACACTTCTGCAAGATCAACTTGATTTAAATGCTGTGTGGAGTTCAACCATTTCCCCCCGTTACTTTGGGAGAGAAAGAAGAGTATTTTGTCCTTTTTTCAAAACTAACTACCAAGACATATAATGTATCTATATTGATATATCACTGTTTGTTGGGTAAGCTGTAAAAAAAGGAAAATCTATATTGGGGATATGGATTATATTTCAAAGCAGACAATGTAATGGAGAATAAAGCTACAGCCATGCCTAATCTCATTGCAAAAGATTTAATTGTACTGTGTTATTTATTTATTTATGGCATCAATTCCAAAGGACTAAGCAATGGATATCTCTAAAATATACAACACATATAATATTTAATATGGGTAATAAAGGTGCTTGTAGCCACAAATCAATTCTCAAAGGCCTTTCAAAAATAGTCAAGTTGTACCTTCTCTTCAAAATATTATGAAAGTGACAGCTACTCTCATTTTAGAGCAGATTGTTCGAAAGAAAGGAATCCCCATGGAAACACTTTCTGTTACATCCCCTCCCTTCACATTGTGATAGGAGGGGGTCCTTTACAGGTGCATCCCCATCATATGGACTATGCAGGTAAAATATACCCGGGAATAACAATCCTTACAAAAAAAAGAGCAGTTGCAATTTCTGAAGGTCACACAGATTAGGAAAAAAGGAGATGAGAGAATGAGAACTTGTAAAGGAAAAAAGGGGAGGTTTAGTGGGGTATTTTTTCAACATCTGACTCTTTCATGGAACTGCTACATTTAACAAACGGGGATATACTTACATTTCAAGAGCTTTTCACGGACAAGGTAATTGTTCATAGTATCTGCAGCTATCTTTGCAATTTCATCATACTCAAATTCCACAAAAGCATAACCTTTGCTACCTCCTGTCTATCAAAGAGAAGGAGAAAACTGTTTATAAAAAATACAATACTTTTATAAATTTAGCTGAAGGATTACTTTTTGCTTTGTTATTACCATTAGTAGATATATTTCTATCTCTTTTTCAGCAGCTCATGGCGGGACATAAATCAGTCTTTTTGCCAATTTGTTTTACAACACCCCGTGAAGTATTACACTGAGAGAACAACAGATCCAAAGTCACCTAGCAACAATCATATTCCAAAAAAGTTTTTCTGACCTATAAAATGCATATTAGTTATCACCAATATGCGCTGTCATCATTAGTATCATTAAAGTTAATTCAAATTAGAAAGGTTTGGTAGCTTCTAGCCTAAAAATATGCCAAGCCTGTAAGGAGGAATGCCATTGGAAAAGTAAGCAGTACAAGGCTTGGATTAAGTGGCTAGATCAGAATCAGCCTCATAACTGCAAAATGGTTAGAAGCAACTTAGAACTGAGGAGAAATTTCCTGACAGTTAGAACAATTAATCAGTGGAAGAGCTTGCCTCCAGAAGTTGTGAATGCCCCAACACTGGAAGTCTTTAAGGAGATGTTGGATAGCCATTTGTCTGAAATGGTATCGGGTTTCCTGCCTAGGCAGGGGGTTGGACTAGAAGATCTCCAAGGTCCCTTCCAACTCTGCTATTGTATTCTATTATTGTATTGTATTGGTTATACTGTATGTAGAACTCTAAATATACTCTCCCACATATAGTTTGTAATTGTTCTAATTACTTCAATGGCTTTTGTTTTACTTGCTCTGACACAATGTGGTTTCTTCTTAATTGTGTCCACCATCCAGAATCACCTATATGAAATGAGTGACTAAACATTGCCCCCTAAGTGATGGAAACTCTTTGCATAACTCTAAGTCAGCCATTCTCTCTCAAACCTACCTATCCACAGTTGTTGTGGAGGAAATAATTGCTGAATACTCTTATAGGACTTCCCTTGAGTTTTCCAGAATAGCCACCCAACCAACATACATAGCTTAAGGGCATAAAAGCCAATTTGGTACAGCGGTCAAGGTGCTGGCCTAGAAACCATGAAATATGAGTTCTAGGTTACCTTAGGCATGAAAATCAGCCAGGTGACTTTAGGTCAATCATCAGGAGACCCGTGAGTTCTAGTCCCACCTGAGACATAAGAGCTGGCTGGATGACTTTGGGCCAGTCACTGGGAGACTGTGAGTTCTAGTCCCGCCTTTGGTCTAGTTATTCTCTTAGCCCAACCCACCTCACAGAGTTGCCGTTGTGGGGAAAATAAATGGCAGGAGCTTTTTATGTTCTCCACCTTGAGTTTATACAGCTAGTCCTCGAGTAACGACCACAACTGAGCCCGAGGTTTCTGCTGTTAACTGATTCACCCCATTTTATGACTTTTCTTGCCAATGCAGTTCATAAGTTAGTAGCTTATAAACTAACTTATAAATATATAAAAATGAGACGGGCTGTTAAGAAACGTGAATCTTAAATGAATTATAACCACCGAAGCAAAGCTTACCTTTTTACTCCTCGAAAGGCGGACCCGAGTCACTGTCCCAAACTGGCTGAAGTACTGCTGGAGTTGAGCCTCGTAGAGGCCTCTCGGGAGGTGACCCACGTAAACGACGCCCGGTTTCACCTTCTGATTCTGGGAGGTAAAACGAGGAGTGGCGTAAACAGACGTTTGGAAGTTCCTCTCTCCCAGCGCCCGGCGGAAGAAGTCACCACGGCCCCCCTCCGTTTCTTACCTTGGAGGCCGCCTTGCGCACCCGGTGAACTTCAGCCTGGAACTCGCGCTGCCGCTCCGGGTCCAGAGACAGGAGGGGAGTCGCTGCCGACGCAACGTTGCTCGCCGCCATCACGCTTCAGAGAGAAAGACGGCAGCGCGCCTGCGCCGCAAACCGGAACTCCGTTCGCGTCACTTCCTCTTCGGCTCCGCCGGAGGGGCTGGTGTAAACTCTCCAAGGAGACACAGAAAGAGAGCAGTGGCCCCTATTGATCAGAGCGTGAAACAGCAGCCTCTTACCCTAGCACTGGCAACAGACCACAGTGGAAGAAGAGCGCCTGAAAGTTTCCTCTAAACTAGCGAGCGCCTTTGATTGGGACTACAATCCCCATCGCGTCAAATTAACGTAGTGTGGCGGCGGGAGTTGTAGTCCAACACTTGGAAAGGGAGAGAGAAAATCCCGCCATTGTTCCTAGAAAGCCTTACTCTAGCCCCGCCCCCTTTAGCTCCGTCCCCGGGCGCTTGCAGCCGACTTTTCCCCTTGCACGCGGGACCCCGTCTCAGCCTATCAGACCGAGGCCAAGCGAAAAGGCCCGAGAAAACGACCCGGCGATTGGCTTTGCATATTCCTATCCCTTCTCCGATAGGCTGCCTCCTCCGTAACGTCGTTTTCTATTGGCTCGGCGAGGGCAAACGGAGGCGGGACGTCCGGGAGCAGAGAGAGTGAGTGAGCGATTGAGAGAGAGAGAGAGAAGAAAAAGGAGCGAGAAGCTGAGGAGAGTTTGGGGCGCTCGGAGGTCGGAGCTGCAAGCGGCGAAGCGGGAGCTCGAGCCGTCATGAGCGGCGGCGTCTACGGAGGAGGTGAGCGGCTTTTCGGCGGGAGGAGGCCGTCCTTTCTTTCACGCGGGCCGGCGGAGGGCGGAGCTTCCAAGCCCCGGAGGGAGAACCCGGCTACTCTGCGGCGTCTCCTCCGCCTGTGGGGAAACCGACCTGCGGGGACTTCTCGGTTGGCTAAATTCCCTGCCGCCTTTGAGAGCCTGCGGCCGACGCCGCCTTCGCCTCCTTTGCTGCCCCGAGAGGCTCTGGGTGCAGGAATCCTGAGGGTTAATCCTGATATGGTCAGATATACAACCTTACCCCGGGCTTCCCTCCAGGTTTCAGGGCGGAATGATTAAAAAGAGCCCGATCTATCTCTGTCTTTGGTTTGGTTCTGTTCCGTTCTGACGGACGGAATTGTTTTATTTCCGAGGAGAGGGTCACGCTGACTGATTTATGGGTTATTCTAAATGGTCTGTGAGATATGTTTATAGGTGTGTGTAGGTCTGTACACAAACACGTCTGTACAGACCTACATGCTCTCTACTATATACACACACATGTTCTTTATGTACACACACATACATATAACATATACACACACATATATATACACATACATACGTGTGTGCAGACCTACATGCTCTCTACATATACATACACATGCTCTATGTACAAACAAATATATACATACATCTATATGTATACACACACACACAAACATACACCACCGATAGATACACTGATAGATAGATAGATAGATAGATAGATAGATAGATAGATAGATAGATAGATAGATAGATAGATAGATAGATAGAATGAGAATGAATGAATGAATGAATGAATGAATGAATGAATGAATGAATGAAAGAAAATTCTTTATTGGCCAAGTGTGATTGGACCCACAAGGAATTTGTCTTTGGTGCATAGGCTCTCAGTGTACGTAAAAAGAGAATATATATTCTTCAGGAATCATAAGGTACAACACTTAATGGGAGTCATAGGGTACAAGTAAGCAATCAAATCGTACTAGGAAACAATATAAATCATAAGGATACAAGCAACAAAGTTACAGTCATAAGTGGGAGGAGATGGGTGGTAGGAACAAAGATAAGATTAATAGTAATAGTAATGCAGACTTAGTAAATAGTTTGACAATGGTGAGGGAATTATTTGTTTAGCAGAGTGATGGCATTCAGGGAAAAACTGTTGTTGTCTTGGTGTGCAGTGCTCTATAGCGTCATTTTGAGGGTAGGAGTTGAAATAATTTATGTCCATGATGCGAGGGGTCTATAAATATTTTCAGGGCCCTTTTTTGGACTTGTGCAGTGTACATGTACTCAATACACACATATTATTTATATATATATATATATATATATATATATACACACACACAACACACATATACATACATACACACACACATATGTATGTATGTATGTATGTATTTACACACACACATACACACAACATAAATATACATACATACATACACACATATATACATACGCACACATACAGGTGGCATCAGAATTTATTTTAATCTTGACAGTGTGTTTCAGAGAAAAAAGTGACATACAGGTAGTCCCTGACATACAACAGTCATTTAGCAACCGTTCAAACTTACAACGGCACTGAAAAAAGTCACTTAGGACTGTTTTCCTCAGTTATGACTTTTTCAGCATTCCCCAGGATCACGTGACCAACATTCAAATGGCTTGGCAACTGGTTTATACTTAGGACCATTGCTGTGTCCCAAGGTCATGTGATTCCATTTTGCAACCTTCTGACAAGCAATGTTAATGGGGAAGCTGTAGTCCCTTAACAACCAGCTTACTAAGTTATCAGCTGCAGCGATTCACTTAACAACTGTGGCAAGAGAGGTTGTGAAATGTGGCAAGACTCACTTGACAAATGTCTCACTTGACAACAGAAATTTTAGGCTCAATTGTGGGTGAAGGACTACCTGTAAAGGTTTATCTTATAGCACTGCTATGTGTAATTGTTCACTACACTTACTTGTATACTAGTGTATACATAAGAAACTCATTCATTTGGGAGTATGTATGAATGGCAATAGATATTTTTTATTTCTTCTATGTCTTCTGAATGGTTATGTGGAGAATTAGAGCATTTTGTCAGTAAAAGGAAGGTAGTGCTTTTGTGCTGAATTAAAATAAATTCAAATGATGCCTCTCTGCCTGCAGATGAAGTTGGTGCTCTGGTGTTTGATATTGGCTCCTGCACAGTGCGAGCTGGCTATGCTGGAGAAGATTGCCCAAAGGTAAGGATGAAAGTGAGCCCTCATGGCTTAGTAATAGTAGTAATAGTATACTAAAGCAAAGCTCTATATGAGTGTTTAGTTCCCAGAATTCCCTCCCATGTTGGCTGGAGAATTCTGGGAGTTGAGGTCCATACATCTTAAAATCGTTGCGGCTGACAAACACTGCTCTGTATAATGAACAATAGAACAGTGTCTGAGCAATTGTGGTCCAGTAGTATGTAAAGCGTTAGTGATGTGCTTATTTGTCATAGCTGCTTGATTTATTTGGCATGCTCTGGGTCAATTAAACAATGTCCTTGGTGGGTACATATCGGTATATTATTAACTGATTCTTAATATTTTCCAAGATTTCTTTCAGATGATATGCTTTGTGTTTTATTGTTGTATTTTGGAAAGTGCCTACATTTGTAACAGCCTATAAATAATGATGAGAAATAATTATTGCCCAGGAAAGATTACGCTTCTCATATCACTGTAGTTTTGCCCTCTTAAGATCATATCCCTACAAATTCTTCTTTTGGATCTCAATCTTTATGTATACAACTCCCCAGGAAGGTGGTTCTCAACCTTCCTAATGCCACAACCCTTTAATACAGTTCCTCTTGTTGTGGTGACCCCCAACCATAAAATTATTTTCATTGCTACTATGTAACACCAGGAGCTACAAAATCTGGGTGGGTGTGGCCAACTCAACATCACTCCCACCCAGTCACATAACATCCTCCCCCCCATAGACATGCCTACCAAGGTTTCATAGCTCAGTGTTTTCAGTGGGAATAGGGTCTCTCTCTTCTCTCCTCCTTCCTCTCATTGACTACAATAGCAAATCCAAAATAAAGTTATTAATTATAGGAAATTGCTTCTCTGTAATCTTTTCATAGTGAACTCTTAAGTTGATAGAAGCTGGCAAGATTGTACTAACAGCAATAGGATGTATATTTTGATTTCTTTTGAGTTTGATAATATAATACGTTATCCACAATTATAAATAATCTTATTTTCAGATGCATTTTTTGGTTCTCTCTGTTATTTTCTTTTAAAAAATCAGACTTGCTTCCAATTTGTGCCCTCTGGCAACTGCAGTTTTCTTGGCAAGAGATCTAGCTTGCCATTGCTTTCATCATAGGTCTGAGAAAGTTTCTTTCTTCTTTCTTTCTTTCTTTTCTTTCTTTCTTCTTTCTTCTTTCTTTCTTTTCTCTACCTTTCTTTCCCCCGATTTGTTTCCCTCTCTTTTCCCTCTCTCCCATTCTCTCCTTCCAGCTCTCTTTCATTTCTCTCTTTCTCCCATTTTCTCTTTCAGCTCTTTCTTGCGCATGCAAGCAAAATACCCTCCTGGGCTGGGATCACGGTGGCGGGGACAGCGACTCCTTCTACTGCCGCCACTGAGAAGTGAGTAGCTGGCTGCGCTGTGCAGGAGGCTCCTCAGTGCCAGACTAAGGTCGGTCCCCTTTGTGTTAACTCAGGAAAGAGCTGGAGTAGCCGTCTCTGGATGCAGAGAGGGAAGAGTTCCAGAGCCCTGCGCAAGGAGAGCCCTGTGCAGCACAAGAGAACTGGAGCCCTCCCTGCACCCAACCAGCTGCTGCTCCCCATTCTCCTCCTTCCTGAGCCAACACGAAGGGGACTGTGGCTCGCACTGACCTGAGTCTGGCGCTGAGGAGTCTCCGCTGCGTACCCAGTTACTCACCTCATTGTGTAGTGGCGACAGTGGGAGGAGAGTCATTGTCCCCTCTGCCTTGATCCTGGCCCAGGAGGGTTTTTTGCTTGCGCAAGAGATGAGCACGAGAAAAGGGCTGGAGCTCTTCCCGACACTGAGTTGCCTGCGAAGGACAGGTAACCGCAAAAGCAGGTGAGAGGCTCATGCCTTCTCGGGGTGGAGAGCAAATTGCGCGATTGGATCAGCAGGGAGCCGCAGGAGAAGGGCTGAAGCCTATTAAGGCTATTACCCATGCTAAGCATGGATAACAGTCTTAATAGGAAATCTCAGCGTACACGCATCCCACGTTATTTTCCCCGCCTTGTTTTACGCCTCAGAAATGGTACCTCTTGGCTTCCGTAGCTCTGCCCATCAACCTCCATCACTCGGAGCGAGCTGCTTTCCCAGTGTCCTCTGTGCCTGCGCGGCCTCTCTCTTTTCCTCCCTCCTCGCCTCCATTCTGACTCCTACTCCCCCCCCCCCACCTCTCCTTCCGCCGCGCGGGGAACCTGAGCTGCTCCTTCCCTTTGGGCGACTTCTCACCAGCCTCTCCACGGGAGGTTTCTCGGTGACCCTGTGAAAATGTCGTTCAACCCCAAAAGGGGTCGTGACCCACAGGTTGAGAACCGCTGCCCTATAACCAACTTATTGTAGCAGCAAAAACACTTGGTCAATTGCATCTTGATCTTTGATGGCTGGAGAAGGCTATGGAAATGAGGGATCCTGCTGCATGGGGAACTCATCAAATTTGCAGATGACATCAAGCTGGCAGGAATAGCCAAAACTCCAGAAGACAGGCTTAAGATAAAGAAGGATCTTGACAAACTTGAACATTAGGCACTATCTAACAAAATGAAATTCAATGGTGAAAAGAGTAAGGTTCTACATTTAGGCAAGAAAAATGAAATGCACAGGTACAGTATAGGTGGTCCCTTGCTCAATAGTAGTAACTATGAGAGGGATCTTGGAGTCCTAGTGGACAACCATTTAAATAGGAGCCAGCCGTGTGCAGCAGCTGCCAAAAAGTCTAACACAGTTCTAGGCTGCATAAACAGAGGGAGAGAATCAAGACCACGTGAAGTGTTAATACCACTTTATAATGCCTTGGTAAGGCCACACTTGGAATACTACATTCAGTTTTGGTTGCCACAATGGAGAAAAGATGTGGAGACTCTAGAAAGAGTTCAGAGAAGAGCAACCAAGATGATTAGGGAACTGGAGACTAAAACATATGAAGAACGGTGGCAGGAACTGGGTAAGTCTAGTTTAATGAAAAGAAGGACTAGGGGAGACATGATAGCAGTGTTCCAATATCTCAAGGGTTGTCACAAAGAAGAGGGAATCAAACTATTCTCCAAGGCACTTGAGGATAGGACAAGAAGCAATGGGTGGAAACTAATCAAGGAGAGAAGCAACTTAGAACTGAGGAGAAATTTCCTGACAGTTAGAACAATTAATCAGTGGAACAGTTTGCCTCCAGAAGTTGTGAATGTCCCAACACTGGAAGTAAGAAGATGTTGGCTAGCCATTTGTCTGAAACGGTATAGGGTTTCCTGCCTAGGCAGGGGGTTGGACTAGAAGACCTCCAAGGTCCCTTCCAACTCTGCTATCATATTGTATTGTACCCCTCCTTTTTGTAACATCCAGACTAGTTAAAACAATACACAACAGGCGCTCATTGTATAACCTTATAAGTTTGTTCTCCATACTGTTCTTTACAGGTGGACTTCCCTACTGCCATTGGGGTGGTCTTGGACCGAGATGATGGAAGCTCCATGATGGAGATCGACGGTGATAAAAGCAAGCAAGGAGGGCCATCATACTACATAGACACAAATGCCTTGAGAGTTCCTAGGGAGAACATGGAAGCCATTTCACCTTTGAAAAATGGAATGAGTACGATGTTCTGCATTTCCTCCTTTTGATCTTAAATCCTGGTTGCTATTTTGTGGTACCTCAGAAACTGTTATTTCTGAAAAATAGATTTTGTCTTACTTGGGAGAAGATATGTGGTGGTGGAAGTTGAAAAAAAACATGGGCTATCTCAAGCCAAGATTGCTAGTAGCATACCACAGTACAGGTAGTCCGCAACTTACAATGTTCATTTAGTGACCGTTCAAAGTTACAAGAGCACTGAATAAAGTGATTTAGGACTGTTTTTCTCAGTTGTGACCTTTTCAGCATCCTCACGATCATCTGATCAAAATTTGGATGCTTGGCAATTGGTTCATATTTACGACCATTGCTGCGTCCCAAGGTCACGTGATCACTTTTGGCAACCTTCTGACAGGCAAAGTCAATGGGGAAGCTAGATTGATTTAACAACCAGATTACTAATTTATCAACTTCAGTGATTCACTTAACAACTGGGCAAGAAAGGTAAAATTGGGCAAAACTCGCTTAACAAATGTCTCACTTAACAACAGAAATGTTGGGCTCCATTGTGGTAAGTCAAGTACTACCCATATCCTTGTATATTTCCTTTCTCTTCTTTCATTTATTATATAGACTTAGTCTGAAATAAATGTTTCCAAGGAAACCTTTTGATTATTTTTTTCCATGAATTGCTGTACAGAAAATATAACTCAATATCAATACTTTGGAGAAAAACTCTTGTGTAGTTTGTTCTTTCCTGTGGTTATTCTCCTTGTTTAAGGTAAAAGACTGTGATTCAGTTCAGAGATAAGTGTTGAATCATGATTATCTAGTCCTAACCTGGATAACATCTAAATGCTTCTGAAAGCATAGTTTGACTTGTCCAATTACATTATACCTTCCAAATAAGAGGTGCCAGTGAGATTTCACCAACATGGAAACTGACAAAAGCAACATTCACTTTATGTTGTTTCAGTTGAAGATTGGGATAGTTTCCAAGCCATCCTGGATCATACTTATAAGATGCACATTAAATCTGAAACTTCATTGCATCCAGTTCTTATGTCTGAAGCACCAGTGAGTAAAAATTGGTTTTATTTCTTTCAAACAGCCCACCACATTTCTTACTTAAATATCTTAACTATTTAACTAGAATATTTAACTACCGTTTTTTTTAGAAGTTTTGATCAGCATTAATATGAAGTCTGGTTCAGCTTCAGCTCTGTATAAGATTTGAGCAAGTACGGTAATATAAAGTTGAATTGCAGCTGGGATTAGTGAGCTTCCTCTAATACAGAGAAGTAATAATATACTTTTTCAGACATTCACAATATTCTTGAATGTTTTGCAAATTATATTATCACAATTCTGTGGCAATACATAAAATTTGAAATGGCTGTATATTCTGTGATTGAGAGTAAAACTTACTTTAATCTACTTTAGTCTGACAGATATTTATAAATCTGGTTGCTAATTTGCAAGAAATTGGTAGGAAAGAATAGAAAAATGTCAGTCTTCTGCTTCTTGAGTCATAAATAATAATTTTGCACTTTAATTATTTTCTCTCTGCTTTTCTAGTGGAACATTAGAGCAAAGCGTGAGAAACTGACGGAATTAATGTTTGAACATTACAATATCCCCGCATTCTTCCTATGCAAAACTGCTGTACTCACAGCGTATCCTAGAAATGTTGGGGAATAAGTGAGCATCATCACAAATACTATGCTGTTTTCAGGAAACAATTATAATATTTTTTTAAAAAAATAATTGTTCAACCAAGATCTTGTTGCTGTGCTATTACCCAAACAGTTTCACAAATAATTTTGAAAATTCATGAATTATGTAAGGAGATCATATTTAGTTTTTTTTTTTTTTAATAAAACCTGGTTGCTTGTTACATTTGTATATTTTGTTTTAAAAATCAAACTTCTCTAGGCTGGTGTCCTCCATTGATGGGGTCATGCTAGCAGGAGATTACAAGCAGTCCTAGGCTTGCAACCATTTGTTTACTGACTGTTAGAAGCTACAACAGCTCTGAAACAAGTGCCCTGGGACCATTTTTCACATTTATGAAAGTTGCAGCATCCTCATAGTCACATGATCAAAATTCAGGTGCTTAGCAACTGGTTCATAGTTGCAGTGTCCTGGAGTCATGTGATCACCTTTTACAACCTAGAAAGAGTGCAGAGAAGATCAACAAGGATGATTCGGGGACTGGAGACAAGCATATGAAGAACGGTTGCAGGAACTGGGTATGTCTAGTTTAATGAAAAGAAGGACTAGGGAGACATGATAGCAGTGTTCCAATATCTCAGGGGCTGCCACAAAGAAGAGGGAGTCAATCTATCCTCCAAGGCACCTGAGTGTAGAACAAGAAGCAATGGGTGGAAACTAATCAAGGAGAGAAGCAACTTAGAACTGAGGAGAAATTTCCTGACAGTTAGAACAATCAATCAGTGGAACAGCTTGCCTCCAGAAGTTGTGAATGCCCCAACACTGGAAGTCTTTAAGAAGATGTTGGATAACCATTTGTCTGAAACAGTGTAGGGTTTCCTGCCTAGGTAGGGGGTTGAACTAGAACAAGGTCCCTTCCAACTCTGCTATTGTATTGTATTGTAACTTTCTGACATGCAAAGTCAATGGTGAAGCCAGCTACACTTAACAACCAACCGCGTTACTGACTTAACAATTTCAGTGATTCACTTAACAATTGTGGCAAGAAAGATTAAAATGGAGCAAAATTCAGTTAACTGTTTCGCTTAGCAACAGAGGTGTTGGGCTCAGTTATGGTTGTAAGTTGAGGACTATCTGTGTAGACTCTTAATTTTGGTGGAGAACACCAAATCGCAAGAAAAAGGTCAGTAAGTGGGACTTCGTTCTGGGAAGTAAATTGATTGGCAATCTACTCTATGTCAGTAAAAATAAAGTTTAATATGATCTTGACCAGGATTTGGCCTGGCAACCCTTCAAACAGTTCTGAATCTTAGTTCCGTGCATGTATAATTGAGAACCAATATTGAGTGACTTACTTCCCTATGGAAAGTTACCTGCTCGACATCACAAGACAAGACAAAGATCTGCACATGGATTAGAGAACAAATGAAAATATACATCAAGAGAGTAAAGGAATTGAAATGGAAATGGGCTGGTGACATAGCAAGAAGAACTGATGGCAGGTGGACCAATGCAGTGATAGAATGGATCCCACTTGGTAAGAAGCGCCCATGAAAGAGAACTAAAACAAGATGGATTCACAATGTCAACAAGTGTTGTGGGCCCAATTGGCAAAAGAAAGCTCAGGGCCATATTGTTTGGAAACATGGGGAAGAGGCCTTTAACAGATTAACAAGAGTTGGAAGGGACCTTGTAGATCATCTAATCCAACCCCTTGCCCAAGCAGGAGACCCTACACCATTTTTGACAGATGGCAGTCCAATCTCTTCTTGAAAGCCCCCAGTGATGAAGCTCCCACAACGTCTGAAGGCAACTTCTGTTCCATTGGTTGATTGTTCTCACTTCATCCTGCAGTGGATAGACAATGGATAGAATGATGATGATGATGACAGTGGATATAATTTACTGACAGTTTAGTTCTCTAAGGTCTACGTTCTCAACCCTAACCCTTGATGTACAATTGATTGCTGAATGACTATTCAAAGTCGCAATGGACCACCAAAAAGTGACTTATGACCTGGATTCGAAATTTCAATGTTTGCCCTCCCCACCTTTCCAATGATGTCACCATATTTTGGCCACTCAGCAACTGACCCAATTGCTTCATGTGGTTGCGTGACCATGATTTATGACCCTTGGGGGGGGGGGGGTAGAACCAGCATTTATTTTTGGTTTTCAGAAAACAATGCCCAATAATGAACAATGGGTTTGCTTAATCACCATGGCGCTTGCCTAGTGATAACCACAAAAATGGTCATAAAAATCAAGTGCGGTCACGTGATGATCTGCTTTTCAACCATCGCAGCTTATTACTGAAATTGCAGGCTAAATTTCTGCATTAGATAGAAATTCATGCAATTTGTAAAAGCCAAAAAACCCATGATGAATATACTGCTCCTGTGCCAAAATTCCATCGTCTTCCTTGACTCTGCAACTAGCTTTGCGAATGGCAGATCCACCGGGTTGATCTTAGATAGTGGAGCAACGCACACCACTGCAATTCCAGTCCACGACGGGTACGTGCTTCAGCAAGGTGAGAAGTCTCCCAGCATGATCTGAGCTAGACTCGACACGCATAAATGACAGGGTTGATTTGTACCAAACAAAATGAATTACAAATAAAATGTGAGGTCTGGAAGCCATCTTTCGCATTGGGCCTTCCACTTTGCCGCATTCAATGCTGTGGGAAAATGGGAGATGGGATTATATGGGGTATGGAGGGATATATAGTCAAAATAATATTTCTTTCCCAGAGAGTCAAGGGCATCTTGCCTTGACTGGAGTGGTGTGACTGGGAGGCATATCCAGTGGGGATGGTGCCTGATTGGACCATGTGAGGGATATGTGGGTGCTGGGCAGGGACTTGAACTTTCTTTTGGTGGGGAAAACCTGGGAGACTCTCAGATTCAGGTTTTCCCAAATGTACCAATATGACATCTCTAATAAAATGGAACTTTGAGGAACTTCAAGCCTTGGAGTCTTCTTTTGTTGGGAGTGTCACTTGAAACCTTGACATAAAAGTTGTTTCTGTAAAGCATCATGATGGCCAGTAGTAGAGAGAATTTTTAATGGTCATGAGAGGATGTTCTGGATAATAGCCCCTCATTTGGAAATTAGTTGTTTCCAAATTTAATGGATATATTTATAATATGTACAATATATGAGAACCAGTTTGGTCGAGTGATTAAGGCACCAAACCGGAAAGCAAGGGATTGTGAGTTTAAGTTCTGCCTTAAGCCATGAAAGCCAGCTGGGTGATCTTGGGCCAGTCATTCTCAGTTGAATTCACCTCACAGAGTTGTTGTTGCAGAGAAAATAGGAAGATGTGTTCAATATGTTTGCTGCCTTGAATTATTTGTAAAAATAAAGGTGGTATATAAAAATTATTTGAAATGTGTATATGTCCAGATAGCTGGGGTCCGTTTTCAAAACAACTCTCTGGTATTTGAAAAAGATGCAGATTCAGAGAGTTGTCTTCCTTCCACACTAGCTGCTTTGCAAAGCATCTCTTTCAATGTATTGCAAAGCACTAATCCATTAGAAGAATAAGTAGTAGTTAGAATGTAGCAAAATAAAACTAAGAGAAAAGCTAACTTTTGCACTCCTCTTATCCAAAGACTGAAAGAATGGAAGTTAGATAATGTAACCTTCTGTGCTAATAATCAACATATTTAAGTCATAGGTGCTGAGGACAAATAGCAGTAAGAAGGCTGGATTAGATAGTTTTGCTGAGAGCCATATTGGACTATAATTTCTGTTCCAAAGGGAATCAGGAATAATGCAGGAAATAATTTTATAGCACTTCTAGAAGCCCAGCCAAATGTAAAATATATGAGACATCAAAAGTTCCCCATAAGGTTTATCTCGAAAGAAGTATATTTGGCTTTTATATAAAGAGATTGGAGCAAAATACAGCTTCTGGCAACTCAGTGGCCCATGTGGACATAAATGTTGGTTAGTTTGGTGTTAGGAAACATAAATTTGTCCGCCAAACAAGTTTCTGTGTAAAATGTGAGTAGTGGCAGAGCAGTAAATCTTTTGATTCCATTTCTGCCTTGCATTTAGGCATTGTGAAGTCACCTCTGGCTGGAGATTTCATTTCAATGCAGTGCAGGGAACTGTTTCAAGAAATGAACGTTGAGATCATCCCACCTTATATGATTGCATCGAAGGTAAGATCCTGTGTTGGATGGAATGAAGCTGCACATTCTTGTAAATGGGAATCCAAAAGCTGCTTTTTCATTAACAAAATCTCTGGTTTAACAATAGTTTCTCCAATATTAAATTCCATCAGGGTTGGCCTTGGATTTAAATACAGTTTAGAGTCATACACAGAGGATGCACATTGAAAAAAAGAGTTTTGATTCCCCATGTACTTCACTATTCTGAGAAAGAGGTTGGATTTGCACATTTAAGCTATAAGCACACCAGGAACCTGTAGTGCTCCATTTATGGTTGAATTCCATTATCCAGTATCTTTTAACTTTGGTCATGGATGCTGGGAGTTGTAATTTAGCCACAGTTGAAGCACCCATAGTTTGTCCCTGTCATAAATCATTCCACAGTTCATGCATGAAGCATGAACTCAGTTAATAAGATGTTATTGTGCTAGACACAAGAACAGTTTTTCCCTGAATGCCATCACTCTGCTAAACAAATAATTCCCTCAACATTGTCAAACTATTTACCAAGTCTGCATTACTATTACTATTAATCTTCTCATAGTTCCTATCACTCCCACTTATGACTGCATGATTGTAACTTTGTTGCTTGCATTCTTACAATTTATATTGATTGTTTCCTAGTATGATTTGATTGCTTATTTGTACCTATGACTGTCATTAAGTGTTGCACCTTGTGATTCTTGACAAATGTATCTTTTTTTAATGTACATTGAGAGCATATGCACCAAAGACAAATTCCTTGTTTGTCCAATCACACTTGGCCAATAAAGAATTCTATTTCTATTCTATTCTATTCTATTGTATTCTATTCTATTCTATTGAAAGTATTTACAGATATACAGTTTTGCAAAGCCACATTTTTTTCATGTACTGATTATTTATTTAGCAACAATAAATGATAAGAACTGAACTGTGAATAGCTTTTAGCTTAGTCAGGCTGGGATGTTCTGTTGTTTCTCTTGGCTTGAAACGAAACTCTGTGTACTTCATCTTCAACATTCCTAGGTTTATAACCTCCCGTAAGCCATCTACGGAATAATATATTTGAATGTGACCCTTTGGAATGACCTTGATTTTATATTCTAGGAAGCAGTTCGAGAGGGTTCTCCAGCAAACTGGAAAAGAAAAGAGAAATTGCCGCAGGTCACAAGATCTTGGCACAACTATATGTGTAATGTAAGTATTTGTCATCACATTAACTTAATTGGACATATAAAAATTTCTGTAATGAATGGCTCCTTTAGGGAGGGAACTGCAGTATGACTCATGGTTCTGATGATTTAAATAGGATTCCTTTACCACATGCAATCTGTAACTTGCATTATTAGTAAATGTTGGTGTAATGAATAATTATAAACACATTCTGGATTTTTGGGATAAAAGCAGGTCAGTGGGAAAGTAAAAAGGAAATTAATAACATGATTAATATCATTTATAGATGATGTGGTGCAGTGGCTTAGAGGTGGAGTTCTTGCCTCACAATCAGGAGGCTATGAGTTCAATCCTAGGTAGAGGCAGATATTTCTCTCTCTGGGCACAATGGGAATTTATTTGCTGAACAAAACTCTGCATTGGCAACAGGAAGGGCAGCTGGCCATTAAATGCTCTACTAGCTCCATTCAGTTGCCCAGACTCCACTCCACAAGGGATTATGGGATCCATTAAAAGAAGGTGGTTAACATCGCTTATAAGTAACATTTTACAACAACTGTGGGCACATAAATCAGTGTTGACATGGGTCCCAGAGGAGCTTGTCCTTTTCACTAGTCTTCACAAATTTAAGAGGATCCTGACATTACTTGATTCACTTTGCTCCCGTGGTGGGCCAACTTGTAAGTTAAAGTGATTTTTATCTGCAAATTCTACAAACATGTCCCAGCAACCTGTAGGAGCATTTTTACTCTCACTTTCCCTCTGGATGGAATGGGTGAGTTTGAACAAAGCTAGTGGAGAGAGGTCAGTGGATGCCATAAGAACAGAGAAGAGATTCTGCTTCACCACTGTTACCACTGTAGTGTATTCCCAGGCCTAACTGCACACAGTCACTGGTAGCTTTGGTCTAGGTGTCCCTTAACCTAGCTCATGGGATAGTTGGTTAATGGGTCTTTCCTCATAAGAGTTGACTTTTTCTTCCCTCTTATGAATTGACTCCTCGTAAGAATTGACCCTCTCAAAAGGTGACTCATAAGAGAGTTGGCTTGAAAAGTTGACTGAACTGGATTGCTTGATCCATGTGTCCTTTTAGGCTTCCTAGAGAATCTTACATTTTGATTTCTGATGCTACAGACTTATTCCATCGTTTCTGCCCAGATAGGTTTTCTTAAAGAGAACTAGCATTTTTTTGGGGGTGGGGGGGTGGGGGGGTGAGCTTTCTAGCATTAGAAAGAACAATTTAGGCTATCAAGCCCACTGTTCTTCTGAGTTCAGGAATTTAGCCTCAAGCAGATCTCTGAATAAGTGCAGGGAAATAGAGCTCTTTGGATATCGTTTCATTGTGGGTACTTGGTGATACAAAATATTACCTGGCTGCTCCTACTTGGATTTCCAAATATAATAGGGATATTGAGAATGGTGTCCATGTTATCTAAATTGGACCTTTGCTTTACCTTTATTTTAAAATATATACACATACTGTATATATAGCAGTATATGTATCAGAAATCCTTGTGTGAAAATATCTTTTCTCCTCCCACAGTGTGTTATTCAGGATTTTCAAGCTTCTGTCCTACAAGTTTCCGATTCAGCTTATGACGAGCAGTAAGTCTTTCTTAATTTATGAGAATATTATGATGGCTCATAACGGCCGTGGTGGCTCAGTAGCTAAGACGCTGAGTGTCAATCAGAAAGGTCGGCAGTTTGGCAGTTCGAATCCCTGGCGCCGTATAACGGAGTGAGCTCCCATTACTTGTCCCAGCTTCTGCCAACCTAGCAGTTCGTAAGCATGTAAAAAGTAGAAAAGTAGAAAAATAGGGACCATATTTGGTGGGAAGGGAACAGCGTTCTGTGCCCCTTCGGCTTTTAGTCATGCCGGCCACATGATCACAGAGACACTCTTCGGCTTTGAAAGGGAGATTAGCACCGACCCCTAGAGTTGGGAACGGCTAGCACATATGTGTGAGGGGAATCTTTACCTTTAATTCATGTGAACTTCTGTGTTGACAAGGGCATATGGAATATTTGTTCAAACATCTGGAAAATATTGAGTTTCCAAGAGAAAACTCTTCCACTGTTGTTAAATTGCTGTTTCTGAGATTTGTTGAAAAGTAATTTCTTTTATAAAAACAGGAAAAGAAATGATTATTCACTGAATATCATCTGAAAATGTCTGATTTTCATCTCCAGGGTGGCTGCGCAAATGCCAACTGTACACTATGAGTTCCCCAATGGCTACAATTGTGATTTTGGTGCTGAGCGGTTAAAAATTCCCGAAGGCTTGTTTGACCCTTCAAATGTAAAGGTAAAACTAAACAAGACCGAATGGAAATGGATCCTTTGTATATCTATGTTCAATGGCAGTTTTATGGAAACAGGTGGAAAATCTAGAACCTTAATTTTGTGGATTAGAAAGAAAGGCACTGTGTTTTGTGTTTCAATGACATCTGATGTTGAGGCTCTTATTCTGTATTACAGTAAATTTATTTACCAAGATATTGCAGTTCAGACTTAGTTTTTTTCTGTTAGAGATTTTAATTCTCCATCATGGGTAGTTCTCGAGTTACACCTATAATGGAGCCGGTTGACAATCATGATGGTCGTAAATCGGATCCTAGTTTATGATCTTTTTTTTTGCCTTGCTTGTAAAGTGACCACCATGGTCCTGAATTATTGTTCTGGTCATTAAGTGAACCCATAGTTTTCTGTGCGCCAGATTTGCTGAAAATCAGAAGTATATGCTAGATTTCAGCAAAACATCATACAATGTTTAGTACATGAAGTACTAAAGTAATTTAGTTATAAAGTATGTCATAACAAGGAGAAATGAGAGATTCTGTGCTGCATGTATTTTTTTTCTACGTACTAGAATTATCATATGGAGCTTCCCATTTCATGATTTTTTTTTCCTAGATGATTTGGGCCATCTTTGGGAAAAAAAGAAGACTCAAAGTGTTCTTACTAATTCTGTCTCTGATGTGATCGAAACTAATGCCAGACATTCTTTCTCTTTACTAGGGCTTATCTGGCAATACAATGCTTGGGGTGAGTCATGTGGTCACCACTAGTGTTGGAATGTGCGATATAGACATTCGGCCGGTAGGTATTAATTAGGCACAATGGGACCTTTATTTATTTTTGATTAAAATTGGAAATGGAAGCAAGAACTATGCTGTGATGCAGAAATCTGCACTGTTCAGAGCTACCTGAAAGCCAGTTGTATTTTTACATTTGATCTTTGGCAAAAGGCTAAGAGGCAATATACTTCAGTTGTATTTTTCGGATAAGCTCACACGTAGCTCAAAGGCTGCAGATTGGATGACGATGGTTCAATTCTTGTGTCAGTGATAGCAATAGGAATAGCACTGGCACTTAGACTTATACAGCAATAGCACTTTGACTTATATACTACTTCACAGTGCTTTACAGCCTTCTCTAATAGCAATAGCACTTAGACTTATATACCACTTCACAGTGCTTTACAGCCCTCTCTAAGCGGTTTATAGAGTCAGCCTCTTGCTCCCAACAATCCGGTTCCTCATTTTACCCACCTCGGAAGGATGGAAGGCTAAGTCAACCTCGAGCCTGGTGAGATTCGATCTGCCAAACTGCTGGCAGCTGGTGATGAGCAGAAGTAGCTTGCAGTACTGCACTCTAACACTGTCAGAAGGATGGAAGGCTGAGTCAACCTTGAACCTGTCAGGATCGAACTCCAGGCAGTGGGCAGTGCTAGCCTGTAATACTGCATTCTAACCACTGCACCACCACAGCTTTGATGACCACAGGCTTGTTGAAAGGTTTAGCTAAACCCTGAGAAGAATTAGGCCAAATTCCATAATTTTCCTTATGTATGGCTGTAAGCTGTTTATAAAGAGTTTATAAAGAGAAGAAGGGGCAAGCAAAGAATACACAGGCTCGATAACATTAGAACTGATACAAAGGCGAACATCAAATAACTGAAAGAAACTGTGCCAAGGAAATTGCAGGGTCTTGCCCAGGCACTCTCTGAGAATTAGACACGATTGAACAGAAGAAAAAAAACACAACAACACTGAGATTGCACTGTAAATATTTGTGAGACCAGAAGCATGACCACAAGAGCTTGATTTCAGGAAATCCAGTCTGGCATCTGTTTGCAGAGTTGGGCTGTTTTAGTTTTTAAGCACAGATTCCACAGTTGTGCCTCAAATGTGCAAACTTGATGAAGAATCCATATTGTGTTGCTTGTTTACTGCTTAGTATGGAATTTTAAATGTTCTTTATATTGTAGAAGAGGTTTATTAAAAAGGGGAAGGATATATCCTCTTTTTTGCACGAGAACTACTCCCAAGTTTTACATTTGTTCGTGGAAATGTGTTTTTACCTCCTTGCCTAATAAGTGATACATGAGGATGTGATTTGCTTTCAAATTCTGTGTAGGCTTATGCAGTCTTTTCTCTCTTATCAAAAAGCAGATTACAGAAAGTTATGTGTCTCACTTTCCTTTTCCAGGGCCTCTATGGTAGTGTGATTGTAGCAGGAGGAAATACACTACTACAGAGTTTTACAGACCGGCTCAATAGAGAACTCTCTCAGAAAACACCTCCAGTAAGTGTGTGTCATTTAATAAGTACAGACTCCTTGGTCAATGTTGATTTACTATATAATTAAGAGTTTATGAAGTTCTAGAAAGCCTTCTCATTGGCCAGTAATCTCTAGATGAGGTGGTACTATAAATCCTCGAATGATAAGGAATTCTGGGGTGTGTAGTCCCAACATCTGAGATGCACTTACTGTGGAAAGAATTTCACCATTTTTCTTTCCCTAATAGTTTATGACAGGAGTGGCTAGTGTTAGTTGGCCAGTGTAAGATTCAGGGATGTGGAATGGGATTAAGGTTTTCCAGGCATAGCTTGATGTGTGGCTACTTCCTGCCCCTTCCTGGGTTTTAAAAAATGCCGCCAAAATTCACAGTAAAATGCACAATTGCATTTATTTGAGGTCAGAAATAAGATGGGGTGGGGGAGCACCCATGCACGCGCGGGGATGGGGTGAACACGGGTCACACGCATATGCATGGGGAGTCACGCACATTGCATTATGGGTGCATGCGTGTGCATGTGCTGATGCACACACGCTTTTAGCACACAACGACAAAAAGGTTAGCCATCACTGGTATAGCACATCTGAAAATCACTTGTTTTGCTAATTCGATTTCTGGGATGCAACCTTTGGGTATTAAGGCTCAAATACCCAGGCTGTCCTTTCTAAGATAAAGCAATAATCTTGGTTGAATTATTGAGGTATGATTTGAAGTGTCCTGGCCATTGTATTCCACAATGCAGAACATAAGCAAATATTGCCAGTTGTCATTTGGGACGCCCAATCACCCTTAATCTCTCTTCTGATTTCAGAGCATGAGGTTGAAGTTAATAGCAAACAACACAACGGTGGAGCGAAGGTTCAGTTCCTGGATTGGTGGCTCCATTTTGGCTTCTTTGGTTAGTAAACTATTCTGGCTGCTGATAGTTCCTAAAAAGATGGCCTAACAGGAGGGTATATGATTGAGAGAAAAAGGGGGAAAAGCGTCGGATTTTGTATGTACAAATAGTCCTTGCATCATGACTGGTCACTTAGTGACTGTTTGAGGTTAAAACAGAGCTCCCCGGGGCTATTGATGAGCTGAATTCAAAGTTATGCCAACTGCGCCCTTCTTGTAATCACATGATTGCATTTTGAGCACTTGGCAACCAGGCAGCATTTACACCCATTTGCAGCATCACATGCAGGAGTCACATGACTGATTTCTTGTTGTTGTTGTTTTGCTGGAAACGCAAGTTTATGACAAAAAATCCCCATTGTGGACAATGGATTTGCTTAACGCCTGTTGCAAAAAAGGCAGTGAAAAGTGGGCGTGGTAACCGTCTTAATCATTGGCAAGATTAACAGTTGTAATTCTGGGCTCAATTACAGTTGTAAATTGAGGAATATCTGTAATAATGGGATGGGGTTGGGCAGCAGGCCTGAGGCCAGCAGGGAACCTGAAGGGCAGGTAGCAGAGCAAGGGGTGCCTTGGGGATGGGACAGGCTTTGATCCCCCACCCAAAGCACCCTGTGCTCCATTTAATGACCACATCTGGAAGAGCAAAGGTGGAATCATTGAGTGACTGACTGCATCAGGGAGAGCTGAGGTTGGGTCGTTAAATGAGGCAATCCCATGAGCACCTTGCTTAACAACTGTTACAACAGGGTTTCATAATGGGCAGGCTCCATTATGGTCGTGAAGTCGAGGGCTACCTGGACAATCCAAATTAGGCATGGAGAAGGATGAAAGCAAGGAAATGCTGCAGTAAAGTTGGGGGAACTTAAGGGGAGCTGAGAAAGCAAGGACCCTTGTGTAATGTCATAAGGCAGGTTGTGCATAACCTGGTTTCTGTGTGCCACAAATACGTATTGTGAGATGGTTATGTTTTTGATTTTTATTTTGTAGGGTACCTTCCAGCAAATGTGGATTTCTAAGCAGGAGTACGAAGAAGGGGGAAAGCAGTGTGTAGAAAGAAAGTGCCCATAAACCCCGCGACTTTAAGAACCTGCCTTCCTCTTGCTTCTAATTTTTTTATAGCTTTAGTATACTCAGGAATTGAAACTTTGTCTCTTCTGTAGGAACTTTTTGTGCACCCTGATTTTCCAGTTTTTTGTTTTTTTTTAAAAAATCCTAATATTTGAAAAGGCCAAACCTGTCCTGTTTCTCAGCACATGTTCATCCATTTTAAATGCAATAACTTTTATACAAACTTTAAAAAAAATTTTTTTTTGTATAAATATCTATTTTCTGCAAAAGAAATTCTCCCGGAGACTGATCTATAAATTATGGTTGTAATTTCTTGCCTTTGGATAAAGATGGAAAAGAAAAAAGAAGCATATATGCCTACAGATTAGTCTTCCTTGTGCTAGCATCAATAAATTTCTCTAGTTTGGCTTTCAGGCTCCTTTATTTTACATCGTATATTCAAGTAAAGATTTTGGGGTTGTTGTTTTTACACCTGGAGGTTGTTTGCATATTTCTATTACATTTTCTATATATGGAAGGTGTTCTGACCCCCCTTCTCCGTCCAGGAATGAAAGCCAAAAGCCACATAACTAAAAAGGTTTCTTTTAATCAGTCCAAGCTCTTGTTGGCTGCAAGCCAAAATAAACAAAGATAATTAGCTCTGGCAGAAAGTCCTATAACTCACACCAAAATGCAAACCCGGCTCCTCTTATCTCAAACCACTTATCCAAGTTGGCTTCTCTCGGTTTGAGAACGCGAATAAGAACAATCACTAGAACGGGAACGGAACGTTGACTTCTGCAACCAGGGCGTGGCACCAGCAGTCTCTTTATACTCAGGAGAGGATCCCAATGAGCAACACTGCTCGCAATCATCTCCTGTAAGTACTCAGTTGTTCCTTCCCTCGAGTAACCCTTCGATGGGGTGCATCCTGCAACAACTCCCAAGTGTTTCCCCGAACACTCCCTCTGATCCAATGCTCTGCCGCCACCTGGTGGCCAACGGCTCTTGCCAGGCCACAACAGGAAGGTATGTATCAGGAGTGTCAAACTCGATTTCATTGAGGGCTGCATCAGGGTTGTGTTTGATCTCCGGGGGGGGGGGGGATGTGTGTACTGGTGCCTGCTGGGAGCCCCAGGTACCATTCCGGTATGATGCTCCGGAGGGCCCACCCTCCTTACTGCTATTTGAGCTGATTGGGGCTTTCATGCACGCAGTGTACAGTGCTTGCGTGACGCTCCACTGAGCAGCTGGAGCATTGCAGGCGGTAAGTATGAATGCTTGCGCTGTGCGCGTTCACATGGTGGACGCCAGGCTCCGTTGCAGCGTACTGGTTGCAATGGGATCTGGAATCCACCACTGTATTGAGCTTACCTACGACATACTGAACTCACACTTCTAGTATGTTTTCAACAAGCATTCATTTCTTGAACAAAATCACATTCTTTGTGTCAGCTTACTCTAAAATGGCATTATCCATTTCCCCTTCTTAGTTAACTTTTTACCAAGGTACAACAATTCATCTACTTGCTTGTTTTTTTTTTTTTTTTGGGGGGGGGGTCATTTATGTATAATTTTAAATCATTCACACCATTTCTCTGCTCAAGCACAACTACCTTGGAATGTTAGTTTCAGGTCTATTATTTGTTACAAAGTTCCCTGCAAAGCATTGGGGCTTTCAGATAGCAAGCTGGGTCATGTGAATATAAAAAAAAGTGTAATTGGTTCTGACTTAGCATAATAGGGTACTACAAATTTACCACCAGCCCCGCTTGCGCAGTCTAAGTTACCTCACAGGGTGGTTGTGGGGAAAACAGGAGGGGGAAGAAGTAAGATATGTTTGCTGAGTTATTTATAAAAATAATTAAGGCTGAATAAACATTCTAAAATAAGATTAAGAAAGGATGTACCCCAACTATATACCTAATGGATCAAAACATTTAATATTCCAATTTTTATTTTGTTTAAGGATCTGGTCCAAGAGTGTCCCATCTTGGCAACTTTAAGACCTGTGGACTTACAACTCCCAGAATTCTATGAATTGAAGTCCACAAGTTTTTAAGTTGCCATAGTTGGACACTCCCATTCTAGTCAGAGAATTGCAGACAATACCTAGTCCTTTCTGTTTTAGGCGGCATTTATAAAACATAAGTCAAAAAGGTTTTACTCTGGAATGGAGGCCCAAATATAAATGGAAAAAAAAAATCAGAGCAGATATGAAGTTTTATTTTGGTAATAAAAAAATGAGCTGCTTTCTGAACTTACACAATATTTCCCACCTTAGTGTCCATAGTGTCCATTCCCACCAAGTAATGACCAAAGTAATTACCATTTGTATCATGTTTTCACTTACAGCAGCCCCCTTGTTATTCCTCTGGTCTTCTCAAGCATCAAATGCTTTCAGTTCGTTCCATGTTAACTCTGAGTCTCTGCGGCCAGAGCTTTTTCCTGTAAACGTCTCTCTCTCCTTTTCTTTGCCATCTCCTTGTTGTATTCCATGCGCAGCTGTTTCTCATATCTAAGTCTGCGGGATGAAACCGACCACCAGAAGTTAGCGTGGAGTGGAAAAGCTATTTCTCCTCAATATAAAGATAATAAAAAATGTTTGCATTTTAAAACATGCTACCATTACCTTATAAAAGGCTTGACATTGGACAGATAATAGAATCGTTTCCTCTTGTGCCTTGCGTTCAAGTACCAGGGGATTGGCCATTCTCTGAAAGTATACCTACCAACAACAGAAATGGGAAAAATATTTAGGACAAAAGCAACCGTTCATGTTGGAAGGCATTTGCAGAAAGATTTACCTACAAACAATGTTTCCTGCTTCTAAGTTCCGTCAAAACACAAAGAAAATCATCCTCTAGCTTTTTATACGAGGTTTGGACTTCAACTCCCAGAATTCCCTGGCTGCTGTACTATGCTGGTTTTATTTGAAATAGCTTGAATTCATTGGCTTATAATCAGAAGTACAAAAAATATGTTCTGAAAATACATAATCATTACATTTCTTCCTCAAAATATCCCTAGGAACACTGACAATAGATTGTTGTTTTGTTATCCCCCCCCCCCCCCCCCCGGCTGAATAAAGGTCGCCAACTCGCAGGCTGGGGACCAATACAGGTCCGTGGCCCATTAGGAACCTGTCTGTGCATGTGAGTGAAACTTCATATGTGCATGCACAGGATCTAGATAGAACATGAAATCCCTTCCCCCATCCCCGGTCATGGAAAAATTGTTTTCCATGGAACTGGTTCCCGGTGCACAAAAGATTGGGGACCACTATTCTTGAAAATGTGAAGAGTAGAGATAGATAGATAGATAGATAGATAGATAGATAGATAGATAGATAGATAGATATGCAACATTTAACATGCTTAACACCAGTGCTTCAGTGTGCAAGTTTGTTGCAATTCCTACATGTGTGTCCTAGCTGTTTAGTGCTTACCACAATCCAGGTGAACATTTTTTCCCACTTGGTTACCTCTTTCATTGAACATGGAAATTATTATTACATCAAACTTAGCATTTATTCAATATTCCCTAAATACACCACAGATCTAATGTGCCAGTTTACCAAATAATACGCCCAAGGAAATCGTATCTCCATTCGCCCGGCCATTCCTTCTCTTGGCCAGTCTGCAAAAGCCGCAAAGCGTCTTCCCGTTCCTGAATGACCTGGTCCATTCTTTCCATGGATTTTATAACCTAAAGGATATAAAACAGAAGTGGGGTGTTCAACAGGTGGAGCTCACCTATACCCTCAGCATCATTCAGGGTTATTTAATCTTGTAACAAGTTCGACTAGTTACAGGTTACATTCACACACTACAATAAGCCATGGCTTTGCCTTAATATAAGGTATGAAACCATCCAGAATTACTCCTTACAAATGAAAGAATACCTTTCTTCAATTCCTATGTAAGTAACACCCACTGAAATAGACAAGGATAGGGAATGTAAAGAAACACTTCTCAGTAAACCCAAAGGTGTTTTTTCAAGAAGCAACTGGACTTTCACTGATTAATTGTTTTCACTGTCAGGAAATTTCTCTTTACTTCTAGGTTGGATGTTGGTTACCTGTCTTCAGAAGTCTGTAGAGATTCTCTGTCATCCAGGTCATGGTTGTCCCAAAGGTGCTTTTTCAGGAGGCAATTGGACTTTCTTAGGTGTTTTGGGGAAGACGTTTCACTTCTCCTCCACGAAGCTTCTTCAGCCATTCTTCTATTCCCCACTATCCTGTCCGAGCTGAAGAAGTTTCTTGGATGAGAAGCAGAATGCCTTCAAAAGAAAAAAGTACAGTTGCCTCCTGAAAAAGCACCTTTGGGACTTGTCTTCAGAAGATGTGGGTGCTCTTATCATTGGATGTTTTGAAGAGACTGGACAGCCATTTATCCAGAATGGTAGAAGGTCTCCCAAGAAGACCTCCAAGGTCCCTTACAATCTGTTATTCTGTATTCTGAACCTAGCTCTCTGCTTGGATCAGGAATCAATATAGTCTCTATATGACTTGCAGGTTCTTTAGAGAACCAGACATATCTTCTCCATTGGCTGGCAAGTTCCATAGAATCAGCACTCATGACAAATCTCAAGGGCAACTTAACAGATCAAAAAGACTTCTTGGAATTAAGAACATTTAACAGCTTCTTTATACTAAATCACATAAACAGTCTTGTGTATTAATGCTCTATTCTTAACAAAGAATATGCAATTGCCGCTGACATTCTTGACTCTAATTTACCTTTTCCAATCTTTCTGGACTTGGCATTGTTTGTAACTGCCGTTTTGCTTCTTGCTCTAAGGTTAAAAGCATATTTCGCTCTTTTAGCAGGACATACCTGAGAAAGAGAATATATTAGCAAATTACCTGACATTGTTAGACAAGATAATGATTCTCAATGAGGAAAGGAAGATAGATTTAGGATGGGAGACATATTAAGTTGTTAAAACTTGTAAGAATTAAATGCTACACTATACTTTGGATACTTGAAACACACAAATATCCTTCTTGGAAAAATGTTTTGTTGTTTCCATCATGGTAGAACCCAATTTTTTGATTTGAGTTATACAATGGACAATATTCTCCATATTATCAATAGCAATAGCACTTAGACTTATATACTGCTTCATAGTGTTTTTACAGAGTCAGCATATTTGCCCCCAACAATCTGGGTTCCTCATTTTACTGATCTCGGAAGGATGGAAGGCTGAGTCAACCTTGAGCCTGGTGAGATTTGAACTGCCAAATTGCAAGCAGCTGACAGCCAGCAGAAGTAGCCTGCAGTACTGCACTCTAACCACTGCACCACTGTGGCTCATATGGTGCAACTTCGAATGGTCATTAAATGAAAGATTGTAAGTCAAGGACTACCTGAATTGGCCACTCCAAAACCTTCTCCTGTACCTCATGCCATTCTTTTTCTTATCATTTATGACTTAAAACCTGTGTAAAATCTCAGCCAAAGTAATAACCTTTATTAACATTATGTTTAAACTGCGTTATGACTTCAGGAAATCAAGCCAACATATT
This sequence comes from Thamnophis elegans, assembly GCF_009769535.1. Classification (NCBI taxonomy): domain Eukaryota; kingdom Metazoa; phylum Chordata; class Lepidosauria; order Squamata; family Natricidae; genus Thamnophis; species Thamnophis elegans. The sequence continues at coordinate 60,476,966 of NC_045550.1, forward strand.
TAGTTCCTCCTTCAATTTTTTCCCATAGTAATCCGATGATATTGGTTGGGCTGAGAGGTAATGTTCTACTCAGTCATCGGGTCACTTTTCCAGCTAAGGGTGGACTTGAACGGGATTTACCTGGCCCTACTCCAACCCCTGAAGTACTACATCACAGTCACAGTCTCTCCACTGACACTTCCCTCATAGCATCTGAGCTATAAATGTATAGTTTTCTGAATATCTAGAGACATGACAAGAGCAAAAGGTTTTGTGGTTACAAATGAAATCTAATACATATTTTTGAAATGGGTAAGCAGTTCTCCAAATAGCTTGTCACAAGGACAGACAGGCCTCTTAAATCATAGAAAGAAACACTCACCAAAGCTTATGCAGATCGTCGCTGCTTTTGCCTCGAAGTTGTTCGACAGTCCAGGAATCTCCTGTGGAAACCACAAACAAAGTAAAGCAAGAACATCTTTCTGAAAGTCTCCTGATCTTAAGACTACACTATTTTTTTATTCTGTGATGATTAAGTGAAAATAGCTAGTATTTTGGTAGCCAATCAAAAGGTTTTCTTTTAAAAGCTGTATATCCTGAAATCTAGAGTCCAATACTACTTATATTTTATGCCTCTTCTGCTAAATAGGGGATTATTTTCAGTTTGCTGCTTGTTGTTTTCTTTAACTATTCTATATTATCTATATTTTAAAAGTCAACTTATTATCAGCTTCCCTGGATTTTTCTTGAAAAGCAGCACAACACTGTTTCCCCATTATGAATTTTCGGATGATGCACAAAAAAATTCGTTCAGAATCCACTTAGGCATTGGCAGCCAAACAATATACATTTATGGGTGGGATCACTAATTATTTTAAAAGGAAATCTTGTTTTCTGGCACATGGGGCTACCCATTGATCACTGCTAACTGAAGATTTTACCAGAGTCACTGAAAACAAATTAACAAAAATCATTTGTAGTATACTTTTTTCATGCAGGAGAACTTTAAAAAATAGAAAGCATATTAAAGTCAGGAAAAAGGCAATTAAATTATTTAGGACAACTTAGAACATTTTACTCATGCATAAGTAAATCCAAAACATACAATACAAATAGTTGTAATCCATTTTTTATTTATTTAAAGGCATACGTCTAATCATCAGATTAATGGCTTACATATCCACTTTTGGAAAAAAATGGATTCCATGAGCAACAATTTTTACAAATTTAGATTAAACATGTACTGTTGTTGAATCTCTTACAATACAACCTGTTAGGGATGTAATCCTAGTCTTGGGTTGGCAATATATATAAAAGCCATGATTGAAATAATGTAGCTGTCACTTTAAATGCTCAAGTGAGATGCGATTGGATGCTGTTGCTTTAATCAGCCATAGGAGGGAGTAGAAACTACTACTGTTTGTTCCTGGTTGTTCCTGTATGTTCTCCGTGCTTGTTATTGGAGTTGAATATTGTATATTGGATGGTGGCTACTCTGTATGTTAGTTATCTGTCTACATGGTGAATCGTGAGTTGAGCATCTGTAAACCAATGTGTTGTATCATAGACTGTGTATATAATTCAAGACTACTTAATTGCCTGTTTTGGAGAATGTTTATCCTACCTTATTTTTGTTAACACAAGTACAGTTATCCTTGTTTTAACTTTGGCGGCTGTGATTGATAGTGTGATTATTCAGCGGCACATTCCTTGCTACCTTCTGCTACTCAACTCTAGTCTCCAAAAGGAGATATACTTAACACTACCTTCTCTTATTTACAAGGGTATGTTACCTGATTTAACCTCCTTTCCCCAGTTTTTGGGGTCATCAAAAAATTCCTCCAAACCATTTCGAGATGCTGATGTATGTAGCAACACAGAACAGGGACAAATCTTCACTTCTGTAGACTTTTTTGGCCAATCACCAATGAGTCCTCTGAACAAAAAGAAAAGGTCAGATTTGTTTTAGCAACGTTTTAAGCATATTGAAAAATCAGATGCGGTTCCAGAAGGTAGTTTTTTCCTCTTGAGCATGTACATTTAAAATATTCCTTTTGATAAAACAGTATCTAGTTTCAGAAGCACCAATGGCATTATTGTCATTCACTTGGTTAAAAACTATTCTCTAGTTAAAAGTAAATACTCAGGTTTTACAGGTAGCTTTTGACTTATGACCAGAAGTGAGCCCAAAATTTCTGTTGCTAAGGGAAACAGTTGTTAAGGGAGTTTTGCCCCATTTCAAAACCTTTCCTGCCACATTTGTTAAGTGAACCACAGCAGTTTTTAACTTAGTAACGCTGTAAAGTGGCAATAAATTGAATCTGGGTTCCCCATTGACTCTGCTTGCCAGGAGGTTGCAAAAGGGGATCACATAAACCTGGGAAAATTGCAACCGTTGTAAATATGAACCAGTTGCCAAACTAATCAAGGAGAGAAGCAACTTAGAACTGAGGAGAAATTTCCTGACAGTTAGAACAATTAATCAGTGGAACAGAAATTGCCTCAGGAAGTTGTGAATGCCCCAATACTGGAAGTCTTTAAGAAGATGTTGGATAGCCATTTCTCTGAAACGGTATAGGGTTTCCTGCCTAGACAGGGGGTTGGACTAGAAGACCTCCAAGGTCCCTTCCAACTCAGCTATTGTGTTGTATTGTCTGAATTTTGATCACGTGACCACGGGGATGCTCCAACAGTTCCAAGTGGAAAAATATGGTCATAAATCACTTTTTTCAGTGCCGTTGTAAGTTTGAATGCTCACTAACCAAATGGTGGTAAGCGGAGTTCTACCTAAACTTATTTATTTAACTGAATGAACCTTAATGGTTTTAAGTAGAGGAACCAGATCCTGGCATTACCCATATTTTTCCTTAGCAAGCTCATACTTTCACAAGGTCTGCATTATCAAGATCTTGGAGTCCTAGTGGACGATCACTTGAATATGAGCCAGCAGTGTGCAGCAGCAGCCAAAAAAGCTAATACAATCCTGGGTTGTATAAACAGAGGCACAGAATCAAGATCTCATTAAGTATTAGTACCACTTAATAAAACCCTAGTAAGACCACACCTGGATTACTGCAACCAATTTTGGTCAACATACTACAAAAAGGATGTTGAGACCTTGGAAAAAGTTCAGAAAAGAGCAAATACTGTGCAGCAGCTGCCAAAAAAGCCAACACAGTTCTAGGCTGCATAAACAGAGGGATAGAATCAAGATCACGTGACGTGTTAATACCACTTTATAATGCCTTGGTAAGGCCACACTTGGAATACTGCATCCAGTTCTGGTTGCCACAATGTAGAAAAGATGTAGCGGCTCTAGAAAGAGTGCAGACAAGAGCAACCAAGATGATTAGGGGACTGGAGACTAAAAGATATGAAGAACGGTTGCAGGAACTGGGTATGTCTAGTTTAATGAAAAGAAGGACCAGGGGAGACATGATAGCAGTGTTCCGATATCTCAGGGGTTGCCACAAAGAAGAGGGAGTCAAACTATTCTCCAGGGCACCTGAGGGTAGAACAAGAAGCAATGGGTGGAAACTAATCAAGGAGAGAAGCAACTTAGCACTGAGGAGAACAATTCCTGACAGAACAATTAATCAGTGGAACAACTTGCCTCCAGAAGTTGTGAATGCTCCAACACTGGAAATCATTAAGATGTTGGATAACCATTTGTCTGAAGTGGTGTAGAGTTTCCTGCCTAAGCAGGGGATTGGACTAGAAGACCTCCAAGGTCCCTTCCAACTCTGTTATTATATATCTAACTAAGATGATTAAAAGCCTGGAGACTAAAGCCTACAAAGAACGGCTTCAGTATTTGGGTTTGGCTAGTCTAAAGAAAAGAATTAGGGGTGAGGTGAAAGCTGTATTCCAGTATTTGAGGGGCTGCCACAAAGAGGGGGTCAAATTATTCTCAAAAGCACCCGAGGGCAGGACAAGAAAAAAAATTGATGGAAACTAATCAAGGAGAGAAGCAACCTGGAATTAAGGAGAAACTTCCTGACAGTTGGATCAATTAACCAGTGGAACAACTTGCCACTAGAAGTTGTGGGTGCTCCAACACTCGAGGTTTTTAAGAGGAGACTGGACAGCCATTTGTCTGAAATGGTATAAGGTCTCCTGCTTGAGCATGGGGCTGGACTAGAAGACCTCCAAGGTCCCTTCAAGCTCTATCCTATTCTGTTTCCTAGAGAAGGCTTCAATCCTCTTATATGCACCTTCCTCCAAATGCATTTCTTTGCCAGGGGAGGCTCCCCTCTTCGCCACCATTCTCAAAGACAGCACTTTTTCCTGCAAGGCCTCAAAGCCAATATGCAGCCTGGACTCTTTTTCCCGCTCGACAGGACCCCACCTGGAGGCCGAAGCCGCCGTACCGCCTCGACTCGCGCCGGTCACCCGAAGCACCGTGGATAACCGTCTGCAAACCGCCGCCAGCGCCATGACGCCTCCGCCGTCTTCCCACAATTCCTTTCCTGGGGGGGGGGGGGGGGAAATCGAAGGAGCCGCTCTAGCTGTTCCTTGTCGGTGATACTTTTTTTTTGCCGCCCGGTGCAAAGATGGCGGCGGCGCGGCTTCAGCCCTGAGCGTTCGCTGCAAAAGCACGACTGCCGAGCTTCGCGGCCTGCGGCTTTGCCCGAACCAGAGATGGCGGCCATGAGTCTCCTTCTGCAAACGGCGGCCCGGGCCGGGCTCCGGCAGCCGCTGACCTTGTCCGCGGTGCTCGGGCGGAATGCCCTGCTACGCCCGAGTGCCAGTCGTTCCGGAGTGATCGGTAGGGACGAGCTGGGATGGGGCAGGAGATGCCCGGAGACTTCCAGGCCAATTGACCTTGGAAGCGGACAGAGTTGGGAAGGATGTCGCGATGCCCCTGAAGGTGGAAGGGAAATGTCCTCCCTCCTGCAGGAGCTTCACCTGTTGAGTTTGTGCCTGGGGTGCAATGGGATTGAAAACGGGAGAGCGGTATTAACCACAATCTGAGAAACGAATGTGAGAGCTTGAGCCAAATGTTGGTTTTTTTTCTAGCCCAACATTGATTTATTTAAATAGATTCCCATCCGCCTTTCCTTCAGGAGCGCCTACTTTTCCCCTCACAACAGCCTTGTGAGGTAGGTTGGGCTGAGCTCCTGAGTCCTCGTCAAAAAAAAGGCTGTGGCAAAATGCATTTTCTTTCCAAGGTGTGCTTAACAGAATAGAATAGAATTATGAATAGAATAAGAATAGAATAGAATAGAAGTCAAGTCAAGTCTTTATTGGCCAAGTGTGATTGGACACAAAAAGAATTTGTCTTTGGTGTATATACTCTCAGTGTACATAAGGAGAATAAAATATATTCATCAAGAATAAAAAGATAAAAAACTTAGTGATAGTCAAGGTTATTAATAAGCTATCAAATTGTATTAGGAAACAAAAACAATACAAATTGAACGATACAAGCAACATAGTTATAGTCATTAGTAGGGAGAGGTAGATACTAGCAAGGAAGAGAAGAATAATAGTAATGCAGATGTAGTAAATAGTTTGACAGTGTTGAGGGACTTATTTGTTTAGCAGAGTGGTGGCGTTTGGGAAAAAAAAACTGTCCTTATTTCTAGTTGTTCTGGTGTGCAGTTCCCTATAGCATTGTTTTGAGGGTAGAAGTTGAAACAATTGATGTCCAGGATGCGAGGGATCTGTAGATATTTTCACAGCCCTCTTTGACTCGTGCAACATACATGTCTTCAATGGAAGGCAGATTGGTACCAATCGTTTTTCCTGCCGTTCTGATTATCCTCTGAAGTCTGTGTCTGTCCTGTTGGGTTGCAGAACCAAACCAGACAGTTATAAAGATGCAGATGACAGACTCAATAATTCCTCTGTAGAATTGAATAATGATCAACTTGTTATAAGGAGCTGATGTTCCTGGCGCTGTTTCTTTTTTAAATGCATATTCTGAGTAAAGAAAACTGACATTCAAAGTGGCCAAAGAAAGACAGATCTAAAGGCCAGCAAAAAATACAGGTAGCCCTCGATTTACAATGGTTCATTTAGTGACTGTTTAAAGTAACAATGCCACTGAGAAAAGTGCCATGACAGTTTTTCGCACTTATGACTTGCAGTATCCACGTAGTCACGTGATTAAAAAATTGGATGCTTAGCGACTGACTCATATTTATGACGGTTGCGGTGTCCCAGAGTCATGTGATCACTTTTTGGGACCTTCTGACAAGCAAAGTCAATGGGGAAGCGTGATTCACGTAACAAGCATGCTGCTAACTTAACAACTGTAGTGCTTCACTTAACAAGTGTGGCACAAATGGTCGTAAAATGGGGCAGAATTCACTTAACAAATGTCTTCACTCATCAACAAAATTTTTGGGTTCAGTTTGGTCATAAGTTGAGAACTACCTGCATAGTGTAAGCTTTATAACCTTGCTATTATCTAATGGTTTTCTGTTGGCATCCCAGATCTATTAACCCTAATATGATCATTTAAACCAAGGATCTTTATTTGTGAAACACATTATTGTGTGGTCAAGCTAATCTTACAAGAATTTCTCAGTTGTGTGGAATAGAATTGGGTAGGTTCCCCCTTTATTTTTCCTATTGCAGGATAGCTGTGTGTGAACAGCATCCGGAAAAATAAGGCAACAATTGCGGAGTTCTTTGCATTCTGAAAAGATATCAGAAGTAATTGTTGACTTGTACTAAGATGCCAATTTAATTTTTCAGTTTCACTGCGCTATTCCAGCGATGGAAAAAAGATGTTTTTCATCAGAGCAACACGGTTTTATGATCACCGGTTTGTGAGATTAATGGTAAGTTTAGGAACTGGGCCTGGAAAAAGTTTGAGCGGAAGGGAGGGGGGAACCAATTTTAGACTGTGTGAAAAGAAATATAGTTTTAAAATCACAGAAATGATTAGTTTCACTTTATTCCACTTTTCTCCAATACTATCTAATACCGGGCATCACTCTTTAAGAAGGATTTGAAAAACTGGCTGAGATGCTGAGTGGATTGATAGGGGAGTAAAAATTAAATGTTGTAGAAAAGCGTGATGGAGTTGGTAATGTTTTTCTAGGAAGGCTGAGGTAACAGTAACAATGGAACAGACTTGAAATGGACCTTGGAGGTTTTCTAGTCCAACCCCTGTGCTCAAGCAGGAAACCCTATACCATTTCAAGCAAATGACTGTCCGGTCTCAAAAACCTCCAGTGATGGAGCACACACAACTTCTTTGGGCAAGCTGTTCCATAGATTAATTGTTCTTATTGTTAGGCAATTTCTCCTAGATCTGGATTGCTCTGTTATTTCTTGTCCTGCCCTCAGGAGCTTTGGAGAAAAGGTTGACTCCCTCTTCTCTGTGGCAGCTCCTCAAATATTGGAAAACCGCTGTTATGTCACCCCCAGTCCTTCTCTGTGTTAAACTAGAAACACCCAGTTCCTTCAACCACATTCATCATACATTTTCAGTCATCTTTGTGGCTGTTCTCTGCCCTTTCTGGACTAGAGTCTCAGCATCTTTAGAAAGAGTGTTATGCTATAGCCCGTGATAGCGAACTTATGGCACGCATGCTCAAAGTGGGACACGTAGCCATGTCACCTGGCACATGCAGCATCACCCTTCCCATTTCTGACTTTCCGCCATGCATGCGCGCATAATGATCAGCTGGTTTCTGTGTGTGTGGCAGCGCTGGAAACCCAAAGAACAGGTTTTCCGTTTTCTGGCAGGAGCATACATGCTGGCCAGCTGATCGTCACCGTGACCCGACAAATACGTGCACGACAAAAGCACGCCAACAAAACCGCGGTGAGAAAACAGCAAGGTCGAAATCGCGCCCACAAAAGCGCGCCAACAACAGCGCGCCAACAAAAGCGCGATTAGGGTTAAGGTAAGGGTTAGGGTTGGGGTTATGGTTAGGGTTAGGGTTATTACCTTGTTTTCGCGTTGTTTGTTGATGGCGTGCTGTTCGCGGCGCGGTTTTGTCGGTGCGGTTTTGTCATGCGTGCATTTGTCGGTGAACCGATCGTCACACATGCATGTATGCCGGTAATCGGAAGACTAGCTGACTGGTGCACCTGTGAGCGCTGGAAACTGCAATTTCCTTTTCTGGTGCACACTTGCCCCCTTGGCAGCTCTTCTTCCAGGTTGCGTCCAGATGAGCATGCATGTGTGAAGCATGCAGAAGCGCACATGCTTCCTTTTCAGCACTCAGTGCCAAAAAGGTTCGCCATCATTGTTATAGGCTGTTATGTTAGCTTTCTTTAAATACCTGAAATGATGTCATGGAAATCTAAATTCTCTCCCCCTGCCCCTGTTTTACACTACAGAATCCCTGAAATCATGCAAACCTAAAGCAGATTCCAACTGTATATTAAGAAAGCCTCTTACATAGAGTAGTTTAATAGTGGATATAATTACTCTGAGAAGTGATAAACTCTCTTTACTGGAGGTCTTAAAGAGCAGACTTTTATCAGGGATACTTTAATTTAGATTCATTTCTTGCTGTGGGGCCATAAATAAAAATGAATTTGGATTCCGGTACTGGACCATACTTTCTAAATTGCTCCTAAACTTTATTGCATTTAATTTTTCAACGATGCTGAAAATACTGGGAATTTTATGCATATATGTCAGGATGGAAGAAAAGTACACTAATAATAATTCAGCTTGTAGGTACATAAATAAAGATTGAAAAATTTGTACTGACTTTGCTGTCTCCCCCGCCCTCCTTATTTTTTTTTACAGAATTGGTACTTTCTGTTAACTGGAATCCCAGTGCTTCTTGTTGTAGCCTATGCTAATATCTTTATAGGTAAGTACATCTGCACTTTAGAATCTTCTGTTCAAGTTTGTACTGCTGAATATTGCAGATAATTGTATCCTTATTGAATGACTGCTGTTTCAGTGATATTGAATTGATTCTGTTTCCCTTGTACAAGAGAAGAACCATCAGCTAAATGTTTGTGGAGATACTCAATTATCCACATCATGGTTGTTACAAAGGTACTTTTCCCAAAAGGCTACCGGACTTTCTTGTTGTTTTTTTTTTCCTTTGAAAACATTTCATCTCTCATCCTCTCAAGCTTCTTCAGTTCTAACTGACTGGTGGAGAATGTAAGGATTTATAGTGAAATATTTCCAAAGGAATGGGGGGACGACAACAAGAAAGTCCTTTTGGAAAAAGGACCTTTGGGAAGAACCATCCTTCTTCTCCATTATGTGCCCTCCAGATATTTGGACTTCAAATCAATTCCTTTGGAATTTTAGAAATTTCAGTCTAATTAATTCCCAGCTTGATGACGGCTGGGCTACAGAATTTTTTTTAAAAGCCTCAAAAGAAGTTTCTTGATGGTTTTCTGCTTTTTCTTGGCTTATGAAATTGATAATGGACTAAATCACGTTGCATCTTCATGGCTCTCTTTATTACAAGGAGATTTGGCTTAAGATCTAAAGCTCCTAGCTTTCTGGATGTATGTTCAAAGGGCTCTTTTTATTCATTTGCTTCTTTTTTATGCAGTAGCCTAAAGTTGCTTTCTTAAATTATGTCCTATTGTGATATATCCTAATTGTGAAATTCCCATTTCATTTGGATAATGTTGTCATTCTTCTGTTTCCAGCCCCAAATTCAGACATACTGGTCATCCACAAATGTATTAAATTGGTACTGCTCTTTGGTATTTCCCTGCACCATAGCTTTGTGGTTTTACGCTTGTTAAATGGTTTTATATTGTGTTGCAATCAATCTTTTTTTAATTTATTAGAAATGCTTTAAATTGTTCCCCTCTTTGGAATCATTTAAAAAATGGATTAAAATGATAACACAAAGATGATGATTGGCATATGTAAAATGTGAATCAAAACATCAAAAAAGTATTGCATAATCCCTGCTGCGTAAAAGTACAATACATGTTATATTTTTTGTTTTATGTTTAAATAGCTGTGGAAGCTATTTATTCACCACTAGCTGATAACCTGGTGCTACTTGGGTATTTATTTATCCAACCCTCTTTCCATTAACGCCGCTGCAATTTCTAATGTTGGATTTTCCCCCTTACTAAAGGGAGCCCCCTTGTGGAGTACTGTAAAGCTGTTACCATGGCAACTCCACAGCGCTGTACAGGAGAAGCCATTTTTCGGCAGTACGGTAGAAGCCATTATAAGGCACAACAGGCTGTATCTTAACAGAATCCCCCCCTCCTCCAAGGGGTGTTAGGGGGTGTTCTCCCCCAACGGTATTTGTTTTCGGTGAGTAAGTAATCTGTGTACCAAGTTTGGTTAAAAATGCTTGAGGTGTTCCAGAGTTATACTGGAACACACACACATAGCCCTTTTTACAGATATAGATTGAATTTGGTGAATACATATGTATTCAATAGGATTGCAAATGTAAAGATTATCCTCCTGTTAGGCCGACAATAAATTATGACTGGCAATATTTGTTGACTTTCTGTTCTTCCATCAGTATGTTTTTATATGTCTGCTGCACTGAAGCACAATGACCTTGTCTCTGCCTAGGTCAAGCTGAATTGGCTGAGATCCCAGAAGGTTATATTCCAGAACATTGGGAGTATCATAAAGTAAGTACAAAACGTGAAGGAAAAATCCTGTGAATTTTGTAAGTCAGACTTAGGAGAATAAAGCTTTTGAAAGTTAGATTAGGCAAATGGGAATGTATTTGTAATTGGCTTCACGTTTTTATTCTCCAATTTCTTGTATGGATTATGAAGAAATGTGATAATTATAGTGTGAAGAATCGCATTCACAACTGAAAGAGTTTCTAGAGAATCTGTTTTCATTTAAACCCAGAACCTAGCAACACCTCTGCATGGTGACACAGGACATATGAGAAATATCAGAGGAAAATTTGGAAGCTGAAATTGGGGTGATTCTGAAAAGCAGCATAGTTAACGGAAGGCAGATTGCAGACTTTCGTTTTTCAAAGTTCTGGGACCTTGGTCCAGCCACTTGATGCCTGTAGTTTCCTTCTGCAAGCAGAATACAATAGGGTTGATCACAATTCTTTTGTAATGCCTGCTTTGGTTTTCCTTCCAGCATCCTATAAGTCGGTGGATTTCACGCTACTTCTACAATCCTCCTGAAAAGGAATATGAAAAGGAAATGGCTAGGTTACATATTGAAATGGAGAAAAAGAAATTAAGGTAGGAGAAACTAGAAGCGTACCTGTAGTTTTTTGTTTCTTAAGAGAAATGCTGAACAATTGTTTCAGGTGTGAGGTAGGAGCTGAGCACTGTTTTGTTTATGTAGTTATCACTTGTTTAATGCATTTTCATCCCACCTTCCCTCTAGAAGCTCAAGACAATATATAGGGAGAGGATTGAATGTTAAATGATAAAGGGAACAAAATATGTCATCATGTATGATATCATATTTTGCTTTTTCTATCATCCAGATATTCCTTCCTTCCTTCCTTCCTTCCTTCCTTCCTTCCTTCCTTCCTTCCTAAAGAATATGGATATCATCATCCTAGTAAGGCCACAGGTGGACAATGAATGCCCCCCCCCCCAAATAAAATAAAAGAGGAGCAAAAGGGGAGTGGAGTTTGCAGGAGACAATTAGTTTGCTTAATTGGTTCGTGACTCTCTGAGACTCCTTGCCAAGTTTTACAGATATCGGCCTGTCAGCTCTCCAAGGTCTGTGACTGTAAATTCTCTCTTGAAAGACTTCGCTGGATGTGAATGTGCAGAATTCACAGTAAATTAATAAAATGGATTTTTGTTGGGAAAAGGAGTTTGCTTCATGCTTTTGGGAAGCCTAGGTCAGAACAACTCCCTTACCCCAAGAGAGAATATTTTATCTAACCTTCACTTCCTTAGATGCATGTCTGACATTGTCTTTCAGAAAAAAATAATAATATGCTTTCTGAAAAGATAGGCTGAATAACCAACTCATTAAAGCACCACATCTCTATTCAGACTGGAGAGGAAGCTGTAAGAAAGCCAGCAAGACGATAAGAGTTTATCCCTTTCTGATAGATATGGAGCAGGAGGAAATCTTAAGCCTCCAATTTAGTCTTAGATTTTTCAACAATGGCCATGCTTCTTGTGAATTCTGGGAGTGGAAGTCTATTTGATTGGAGGTCAACCAGGTTGGGGCAAGATGCTTAGTAAAAGGAGGGTATCCAGTAGCATATAGTTTTCCATCTCTGCTTGTCAGATTAAACACAGTCCATTTTCTGTGCTATTGAAATATAACCAGGGCTAATATTAGAAAATATTGCTTCACGGTTTCTTTTTTTTCTTTTTCCTCTCCTTTCCTTCAACAGGAAATTGGAAGCAGATGCAAGTCATCTAATGTACGAAAGGGGGGATGGACCATGGCATCAAGAGGACGCCCCAGGCACATCTCTGATTGATTATGCTCCTAAAGCGAACCCTGATTTCTGAGACTTTCAGCTGGGATCTCCAGCAGGTATCCCTACAGAGCAGTTAAAATATGTAATGTATACCTAACTTAGATCACATTGCGTGCTGCCCAAGGTAGACACAGAATTGGGCGGCCTTACATGTGTAATTAAATAAATAAAGGTTCTTGTAATAACTGAAATACTTTTTTCCCCCATTTGAGGTATCTTTTTTTTCATGACCCGTCAAAACCGCGGTCCACAAAAGCGCGCTCGAAAAAAATTAAAAATTGAAATAAAAATAAAATTAAAGCAAGCCGATTCACATAAAGGTAAGGGTTAGGTTTAGGGTTAGGGTTAGGGTTAGGTTAAGGGTTAGGGTTAGGTTTAGAGTGTTAGGGTTACGTTTAGCGTTAGGTTAAGGGTTAGCGTTAGGTTTAGCGTTAGGTTAAGGGTTAGGTTTAGGGTTAGGTTTAGGGTTAGGTTTAGCGTTAGGTTAAGGGTTAGGTTTAGCGTTAGGTTAAGGGTTAGGTTTAGGGTTAGGTTTAGGGTTAGGTTAAGGGTTAGGTTTAGGTTAAGGGTTAGGTTTAGGTTAAGGGTTAGGTTTAGGGTTAGGTTAAGGGTTAGGTTTAGGGTTAGGTTTGGGGGGGTTAGGGTAAGGTTTTCGCTTTAATTTTACATTTATCGATCACAGCGCGATGTTTTCGTCGCGCTGTGATGACGTCACGTACGCGCTTTTGTCGAGCGCGCTTTTGTCTACCGCAGTTTTGTGGTGGAACCCTTTTTTTTATGTGTGTGCTCAAGAATAAACCCCATTCTGATTAATATAGTTCCCTACAAACTTATGATTTGATTGACATTCTACCTTTCATTCCAGAGCACAAGGAGGCCTAGCTAGTGAGGTAGGTTGGGCCAAGAGAATAACTGGCCCAGGTCAAGCAGCTGAATGACTTGAAGCCGGTCCCTTTCACTCAGCCCAACCCACCTCGCAGGATTGTTGTTGTGGGAAAAACAGGAGGAGGAGGAAGGGGTGTTGGATATGTTTGCCTTGAGTTATTTGTAAAGATAATAAAGGCCAGATAAAAAAACACGTGAACCAACCAGTATCTTCCATCGCCAGGGTGAGATTTGAATCTGATTTTCTCCATATCTAGACCAAACCTTCATCCTTACACCACGTAGAATCCTTTGGGACATAGCACCAAAAATGCGCAATGGGTATGAGAAGTAGGTTTTATTATGAGAGTACCAATTTCTTGCCTTGTTAACTGTCACTGTGAAACCTCTAATATACTTATTAAATTGTACATGAATCCTTTTTATGACAGTCCGTCAAGTTGTTTTGAATTCCTAGTGACTACGTATCTATGGAGATTCTCACTCATCCAGGTCATGGTTGTCCCAAAGCTGCTGCTTTTTTTTTTTTTATGAGGCAACTTCCTCGTTTTTATTTGAAGAGGTTTCACTTCTCATCCAAGAAGTTTCTTCAGCTCCATTAGGGCATCCCTCGAGAAGCTGAAGAAGCTTCTTGGATGAGAAGCGAAATGTCCTCAAAGAAAAACTAGAAAGTACAATTGCTTTTTGAAAAAAAAAGCACCTTTGGGACTATGGCTACATAGATTTTTTTGCACGACAGTCATTTAAAAGGGCGGCATACAAATGAAATAAACATAAACATAAACATTTGACTTGACACCCCCCCTCCCAAAAATCCATTTTCATTCTCCCCTAAGATGCCATTTTCCAGAATTCAGTCTCATTTCTGTGTTTGCAGAATATGAGCGTTTCCTTTTGAGATGAATACATGTGCAGATCCATCCATATTAATTGGTATCCACCTTTGGAGAAATACTAGATCAGTGATTGACAGGTTGGGTGATTTGTGCCATCACATGACTCCAACCATAATATTATGTTGGCAACTTGTGAGAACCAGACTACCATGTTAATTCAATATATTGGATGGCATCAAGTTTTTAAAAAAAATCATTTTCATACGTTTTTCAACATTGTGCATTGTATATAGTGCAGCAATGTTGATTAATCTGAGATTAGCGTTCAGTGTGTTGAGTGAACACATCAGGGGTGGGTTCCTGTCAGTTCTGACCTCTTCTATAGAAGAGGTTCCACAAATCTACAGTGCCGTTTAGAACCGGTTCCAGCTCCCTCCACTCGCCCGTCCGCACATCATCAAGATGAAGAGTGAGAGGAGGAATTCTGGGAGTTGAAGTCCACAAGACTTAAAGCTGTCAAGTCTGAACACCCCTGGGGTTTTTTTCCTAAAGGGTTAGGGGTGCAAGGGTCTTGTAACTTGACAGCTTTAAGATTTGCATGCTTCAAATGCCAGAGTTTCTGAGCCAACATTTTGGTTGCTAAGCAAGAGTGTTGTTAAGTGAGTTTCACCACATTTTACAAGTTGGCCATGCCCACCCGGTCACATGTCCGCAAGCCACTCCCATCCAGTCACATGGCCACTCCCACAAAGCAGGCCACACCTACAGAAGAGGTTCTAAAATTTTTTGAAACCCACCACTGGAACACATCCAGTATCTGGAGGAAACCTAGACAATTGGATTCAGGGAACCTTAGGTTTAACATCATGAAAAGTCTTCATCATGGTTTGTATTTGCTTTCTGCTATGGATTGTCCTAGAAATGATTAGGATTGACAAGGGCATGGTTTTTGTAAGTTTTCATGTTATTTATTTATTTAGTTAGTTTATATTTTTTTAAAAATCTCTTTATTATTTTTATAAATAACTCAAGACGGCAAAATACCTAATATTCTTTCCTCCTTTTTTCTCTACATGTGAGCTGAGTTAATCAAATGTATTATTTTTCTAACAGAAATAAAAGCAAATATTTACCACCTGTTTCTTGTTTAGGACAGTGTATAAAAAGTTCGTAGTTAATTTTATGGGTTGTTGATAGAGAATCCTAACGAAGGAAACTGTTTCAGGATAGTGTGTCATATGAACACATGTTACGGATTCTAGTTCTCTAAATACACCCACACTATAGGCAGCTTAGTTATTTTATTGCTAAACCCATTTTCTAGGTTTTATGCAATTCACTGAAGTGTAAAGTTACCAAATGAGCAAGGACCCCAACTGCACTCATAAACCATCCAAGATTAACTTTTTGAGCCAGTACATCCACTACATGTTTAACCTGCTTGAATGTGTTGTGCAAATACAGTTAAAGCGTTTCTTGAACAAAGCAGGCTTGAGTTTGGATAAGGACCACATAGATGTATGAATTTCCTGTTCAGGAAATCAATACAATACAATACAATAGCAGAGTTGGAAGGGACCTTGGAGGTCTTCTAGTCCAACCCCCTGCCTAGACAGGAAACCCTATACCATTTCAGACAAATGGCTCTCCAACATCAACTTAAAGACTTCCAGTGTTGGGGCATTCACAACTTCTGGAGGCAATTTCTGTTCCACTGATTAATTGTTCTAACTGTCAGGAAATTTCTCCCCAGTTCTAAGTTGCTTCTCTCCTTGATTAGTTTCCACCCATTGCTTCTTGTTCTGCCTCAGGTGCCCTGGAGAATAGTTTGACTCCCTCTTCTTTGTGGCAACCCATAAGATATTGGAAGACTGCTATCATGTCTCCCCTAGTCCTTCTTTTCATTAAGCTAGACATACCCAGTTCCTGCAACCGTTCTTCATATGTTTTATCCTCCAGTCCCCTAATCCTCTTTGTTGCTCTTCTCTGCACTCTTTCTAGAGTCTCCACATCTTTTCTACATGGTGGCGACCAAAACTGAATGCAGTATTCCAAGTGTTGCCTTACCAAGGCATTATGAAGTGGTATCAGGTTTTCCCCCCTCAGTAAATCTGACTAAAAGATAATTTACACACAAACACAGGTAGTCCTTGACTATATTACTGGTTGCCAGCAACTATTCAAACTTTTACAACTGACTTCAAAAAAGTTATTTACAATCCAGCCTCAAAGTTGTGACTGCACATCCTCTGGGTAATGTGACTGCCCAGGAGGGCCTTTGTACAACTATAGTTGTAACTACATGGTTTTGTGGATCTGAGTTACCTCTCCTGCCGGAGCTGCAGAGGTCATGCGTCCGAATGTAAATCATATGAACATGGGAATGCTGCAATGGTCATAAGTGTGAAAAATGACTGTTGTGCTCTTAAATGATGTAGTGTCTTTATGTTGTAAATTGTCTGTCCTTCCCCCCCCTTTGAACTGTGAGCCGCCCTGAGTCCCCCAAGGGAAAAGGGCGGCATACAAATAAAGTGACTATGACTATGAAAAAATGGTCGTAAGTCACTTTTTCAGTGCTGTAACTTTGGACGGTCACTAAACAAACTCTTGTAAGTTGATGACTTGACTTGGCTCGGCTACTGCATGACTCCTGACAAGTGTCAAATAACTTCCTCTTCCGCCCTGGTTAGCCTTTTGTGTGAATGCAATCACGCTCAACATTTCACACAATCCATTTGTTGTCCTCCCTCTTTTGAAGGACCAGCCCTGGAGTTTCCTTTTCCCCCCAAATACCCCCACCTGCAAACTCTCCTCTTCAGATTTTTGGGGTGGGGAAGAGGGGAGAGGGGGGAAGGAGACAGGGAGGGAGAGAAAGAGGGAGGGAGATAGAAAGGGAGGAAAAGACAGGGAGGGAGAGAAAAAGGGAGGGAAGGAGGGAGGGAGAGGGAAGGAGGGAGGGAAGAAGGGAGGGAGGAGAGAGGGAGGGAGAGGGAGGAAAAGACATGGAGGAGGGTGGGAGAGAGGGAAGAAGGGGAGGAAAAGAAGGAGAGGGAGGAGAGCAAGAGGGAGTTAGAGAAATGGAGGGATAAAGAGGGAGGGAGAGAGGGGAAAGAGAGAAGGAGAGCTGGAGGGAGGAGAGGGGGATAAAGAGAGGGAGAGAGGGAAGGAGGGAGAGGAGGGAAAGGGAGAGAGAAGGAGAACCGGAGGGAGGGAGGAGTGGGATAGAAAGGGAGGGATAAAGAGAGGGAGGGACGGTGGGAGAGGAGGGAAAGGGAGAGAGAAGGAGAGCTGGAGGGAGGAGAGGGAGAGAAGAGGGATAAAGAGAGGGAGAGAGGGAGAGGAGGGAAAGGGAGAGAGAAGGAGAACCGGAGGGAGGCAGGAGAGGGAGAGAAATAGAGGGATAAAAAGAGGGCAGGAGGGAGAGGGAAGGAAAGAGGGGAGCGAGAGAGAAAGAGGGAGAGAGAGAAAGTAAGAGAGAGAGCCAGAGAGCCCCTGAGCAGGTGCAGAGTTTTGTTCCTCTGGGAGGGCGGCGACCGGACCACCAAGCCCCCCCCCCCCCCGAGAGGTGTGTTCCCCGGGCCCGGCCCCACGCCGGCAGGGCTTCCCCGGGGCCGGCGGGCGGGGGCCTCTTTCGGAGAAGCAGCTGCGCCGCCGCTGCTCTGCCTTCCATTGGATTAAAAATAGCGTCTCTCCGCCCCTCCGGGCGGGCGGGCGGGCCGGCCTCGGCTGCGCGCTTCTGCCCCTGTCCGCGTCTCTCTGCCCGGGCTCGGCCGACCGTCTCTTCGCGCCCCTGGCCAGCCAGCGCAGCTTTCGGGGAAGATGGAGCGGGCCGCCTTGTTCGCGCAGGGGCGGGAGGCGCCGATGGCTGCGGGGGACGTGGGCGAGCTCTTGGTCCCCTACATGCCCACCATCCGGGTGCCCAAGACCGGCGATCGCGTCTACAAGACCGAGTGTGCCTTCTCCTACGACTCGCCCGTAAGTAGCGGCGCCCGCCCGCCCGGATTCTTTCCCCGCTCTCTGCGGGCTTGGGGACCCCGGCTCTGCGCGCTCCCCGCTTCTCCCGGGACCCTCCATCCCACATGTCCCTTCTCCCCCCCCCCAACCGCTGCCTGCCCGGCCTGGTTTCCCGTGGGGTCGCCCTCCCCTCCCCACCTGTCCTTTCCCTCTCGGACTACATCTCCCCTCGTCCCCAGCGGAGTTCCATGATCCCTGGGTCGATTGGTCTGAATGGGAAAGGCTGGGCGGACCTGTAGTTATTCCCCCCCCTCCCCAACTTCTACCTCACCCCAATTTTCCGGGACTCCCCTAGAAGTGAAGTTGTCTGGAGAAGGTGATCTAGGCTTCTTCTATCTACTTCGTTTTGATGCCCAGCTTGGGGGCAGCGCCTAGCCGACGTGGGAAAAGGCAAAAGGGAGTTGGATTTGGTCATGGGGAGGGCTTGGGTGGGAGACCACCAGGAAATGTCCAGGTTGAAAAAGGCCAGATTGGGAAGGTTTTTTTTTAAAAAAAAAAGTGTGAAAGAAAGGGTGAACAATCAACCCATGGAACAGAAGTTGCCTTGGGAAGTTGTGAGAACTTCATCACTGGAGGCTTTCAAGAAGAGTTTGGATGGCCATTCCTGAAGAATGGTCTAGGGCAGGGGTCAGCAATCTGCCCGCTCTGGAGCCGCATGTGGCTCTTTCATCCCTCTGCTGCGGCTCCCTCTGGTTCAAAATATGTGTCACAACCACCAATGTGTGACACCTGCCAGCATGTGTTTTATTGAGGTTTTGTGGCTCCCGGTCTTTTCTGTGGGAAACAATCCAAATCCAAATGGCTCTTTGAGTGTTTAAGGTTGCTGACTCCTGGTGTAGGGTCTCCTCCTTGGGCGGGGTGAGGTGTATGTGCAGTTGGACTAGATGACCTACAATGTCCCTTCCAACTCTGTTAATCTCATCTAAAAGTAATGTCAAACCAATTCCATTCCAAATGGATATATCTTTGGAGTTGCAAGTCCACTTGGATCTGACGTAAATATTTTGCCAGGAGACTCTTAAAAGTTGGACTTTGGAGCTGGTTACAAGCCTCTGAATAGATTCCTTCCTCCATATGCATCTCATCCCATTTTATTGGCAATATAGCCCAATTCTGCTGTTTAAGCCATCAGCTGCCCTGCCTGTTTCTCCTTATTGGTAAGGAACATCTGCCAGGATTTTTTGGTTCTTGGCTTGCCAGCCAGATCTGAAAAAAATCACTCCCCCCCCCCTTAGCTTGTGAGTTCCTCACAATGCCATGTATTGAACCAGATATGTTAGAGTTATTTGTTAAAATAGCTGCCTTTACTCAGTACCTTAATTTTAGTATTGATCTTGATGAGTTTTTTTTTAAAAACAAATTAAAACCTTGCTAACCAACTAATTTGGTTAACTGATGATTCAGCGCGTGGTGCAAACCCAGGGTTAACAAAGTAGCAAAGTTAAGTGACCTGTATGAAACACCCAGTCAGTTTTTCAGCCTCTTTAAGTTACCATCCCATCAGCCCTTCTACTTCTTTTCTGGCTAACAATGATGATTTCGTCTCTGCTTTCTTGATATCTTTCCAAGCTGCTTGTGGTCTCTTTTAATTTATCAACATCAGCTGGTAGTTTTTGATTATGTTGTAATAGACATGCCTGGGTGTTGCCTTCTTACTTACAGCAGGTAGTTCTTATTTTAACAATTGGTCACTTAATGACGATTCAAAGTTATGACAGAGTCCCCCAGAGCTACATATGGCCCATTTTCAAAGTTACGATGGTCGCACGCATCTTCCCTTCCACCTTAGGTGCTTAGCAAGAATTTCATCTTTAAAGCTGTTGGCATCATCCTGCGGTCATGTGACCATGATTTATGATGGGATTGAGGTTTTTTTTTATGTGTGTGGGGGGATTTCTTGTGTTTACTTCTAGTTTCTGGCAAAAGTGCCCGGTGTGGAAAATGGATTCACTTAACAATGCTAGTGTTTATTGAGCAGCCACTGCAACAAATGTAAAAAAAGAAAAAAAATCAGCTCTGGTCATGTGGTGGCTCAATTTATGACCACAATATCTTACAACTATAATTCTAGGCTCAATTACAGTCGTAAACTGAGGACTATATGCACTTTCACGGGTGAAATTCAGTGGGGTGCTATCCAATATTTTGCAAGGATGGGGGCGGGGATGACTGGTTGAGTTACAGATGCATTTTTGCCTGCAAGTCCCTACAATCCGGAGTGTGAATTTGAACTCATCAGGGTTGCAAACATATTTCCTATGATCTTGGTTCCAGATTGACCATCTGTTACTGCCCTGCTTTTGAGATCTGTGAACCTACCTTATCGTTTTATCTAGAGGGAAATTTGTTTTGATTTTCCCTAAACCTGAACAAAACATCGAATTTAATTATAAATGGAGTTTCGATATTTATTAGTTTTGAGGACTGAGAATCAATTGTGAGTGAGGCAAGAACAAAGAAAAAAAAGTCTTTGATTACCAATTCCTTATTTCCACTCCAGGGCAGAAATAAAGTGGTATTTAATTTTAATTTTTTTTTTTGTAGCTATTTGTGACTTCTAACTGCTTCTCTTCGAAGTGGAAAAGTAAGCTTTTCTTTGCAGTATTAATTTAACTAGGTTCTCTTGAGTAACATAGTTTTCTGAGCTTATGCAGTATTAAATGTGTTTGGCTGGCTCAGTGTTTCTCAACCTTGCCAACTTTAAGTTGTGTGAACGTCAACTCCTAGAATTTTAAACTCCTAAAACATGTGAAGAACGGTTGCAGGAACTGGGTATGTTTAATTTAATGAAAAGAAGGACTAGGGGAGACATGATAGCAGTGTTCCGATATCTCAGGGGCTGCCACAAGGAAGGGGGTGGTGGTGTCAAGCTATTCTCCAAAGCACCTGAGAGCAGCACAAGAAACAATGGGTGGAAACTAATCAAGGAGAGAAGCAACTTAGAACTAAGGAGAAATTTCCTGATAGAGCATTTAATCAGTGGAACAACTTGCCTTTGTGAATGCCCCAACACTGGAAGTTTTAAAGATGTTGGATAAGCATTTGTCTGAATTGGTATAGGGTTTCCTGCCTAAGCAGGGGGTTGGACGAGAAGACCTCCAAGGTCCCTTCCAACTCTGTTATTCTATTCTATTCTATTCTATTCTATTCTATTCTATTCTATTCTATTCTATTCTATTCTGATTCCTAGCTAGTCTTGAGTTGAAGTTCATACATCTTAAAGTTGAACCAACAAATAGTTCCACCTGTAGGCTGTTCATTGTGATAATTAAACTTGCAGCTACTTGCTAGCTAGGAGGAGGAAAAACAGAGTAATTAAACTTGCAGCCCCTTATATTAAGGAGCTAGTGAACGTAACAGGGGAGGTATATTTTATTTTAGGAGAAGGTGATGCACGAAAGAGTGACTCTTCTAGGTTTAGCAGATTGAGGTCACAAGTAGTCAGAGATCTTGGAAAGAAAGGCACACATATTCTACTTCTGATGTTAGCTTGAGCCCTTTTAACTTTTCCAGCTGTCGCCCAGCACTGCGAAGTCGATACAGCCCCTTTCCTTTTTTTTATTTTTCACATTGTCTGTCCCAAGTATGATATTCTCATTTGAGTAACGGTCAGCTTCAGCTGAATAGAAGGGTGGGGGCTTGGCTGTCTGGTTTCTCCCTCATTATTTGGGAGTAATGAATTCAGATTTTTGTTTTCTTTTTCATTCTCTGGGGCTGACCTTCTGGCTGGCCGCCTGTGACTCAGCAGAGAGCATTCTTTGTAGCGTTGTAGTTTTATGTGGAATGGAGTGATTTGCAAGCCTAATTCCAATTCATAAACATACAGATGTGTGCGTAAGACCATCTGTCCTTGTTACCATGTTTAATGGTGTGCGCTTGCTTGGCTGAGTGCATACACGCACACGTTCGTACATAAATTGTAGTATAGTTTCCTCTTTGAACAGTTGCTGAGTTGATTACCAATAGGGTTTTGAGTCCAAAAATCTTGGTTTTGATCTAGAAAGTCCTGTATGTCTTCATCCTAGGGCAGGGGTCAGCAAACTTAAATACTCAAAGAGCCACAAAGGTCCTAACTGGAAGTCCCCTGTTCAATTCTGGAGCCGACCAGAAGTCTGGTTTCCCCACCATAGAGTCTCCTCCTAGTATGGCGTCCTTTTTCCACTACATGTCTGAACAGCCCTATCAATTGTGGAGCTGACCAGAAAACCCGCCCCTTGCCATAGAGTCTCCTTTTGGCGCACCCTGCTTTCCCCTCCCCCAAACCGGAAGCTCCTCTCAAAATTGTGGTGTCAACTGGCAACAGGGAGCCACAGCAGAGGGATGAAAGAGCCACATGTGGCTCCAGAGCCACTGTTTGCTGACTCCTGTCCTAGGGCAACTTATTATTTATTTATATATTAAATTTAATAGTTGCCCACAGGGGTGAAATCAACTTACCTTTGCTACTGGTTCGGTAGCAATGTGAGCGTGCGCTCGCACCCACCACCTCCATGCATGCGCAGGACCTTCAGCGCATGCACAGAGTGTCAAAATGGCATGTGATGATGTCCAGGCAGATGGGCGGAGCCTGCTACCCAGCATGCAAAGGTAAGCAAACAGCAAGGGGAGGGGAATCCGCTGTGCCATGCAATTTAGATTAGCTAGAAAGCAGGAAACACTACTTTCTAGCTAATATAAATCGAACATCACAGCTAATCGTCAGAAATACCGATTTGCATTTTTTTGTACTACCAGCTCAGGTGAACCGGTAGCGTTTTTATTACCTGTTCCGATGAATCGGTTTGAACCGGTAGCATTTCACCACTGGTTGCCCATCTTACTACAGGGTAACTCTGGGTAGGTTTATGATATTAAAAAGATAAAACTATATGATTAAAATACTACAAAATACAGCAGCTAAAAGACAGGGAGGGAGGAAGGAATAGGATCAGAAGGGGGGGGGGAGGAAGAGATCTGATATTAATTTATCAACCCCCAACATGAGACAGTTTCTTAGGCACCCTGTTAAGGGTCCTATCCAGTGGTGGGTTCCGAATCCCATCGCAACCAGTACACTGTGCATGGGCCTGGGCATCCTAGTTAAGCAGGGGTGCTGTGCATGCCTGTGCACACCACCGCCCTGCGACACCCAGCTGCTCGGCGGTGGTTATGCAGCCAGTAGTACAATGGCTGCTGCTCCCGGCTACTACCGGTACGTCCATACCGGGCCGTACAGTCCAGAATCCATCACTGGTCCTATCCCTGAGAGAAATGTGAGGGACATGAACTTTTAGATACCGTCTTCTGTTGTGTTGATCCAGATGCTTTGCCATCCCTTATCCCCAGAGATTCAATTGATGGAATTTTGGAAGGGCTGTCAGGATGGTTTCATTTGAACAGACTTTGGAGAAATGATTGGATTAAGTCCAGTTTTTATCCCAGGCAAGGAGTGAGGCTTGGGATGAAATGTGTGTCCCAAGGTTGGGATGTGAATTCCACCCTTATGATACGCTGCTGCCAGTTCAAACTGGTTCGGGCGAATCGGTAATTCCGACCAGCTGCTAGGCCCGCCCGCCCACCCAGTGCTAACACGTCAGTGGTGGGTTTCAAAAATTGTTGGAACCTACTCTGTGGGTGTGGCCTCCTTTGTGGGAGTGGCTTGCCACCCATGTGACCAGATGGGAGTGGCTTGCCACCCATGTGACCGGATATGAAAATGCCAACCAGACTTGTCAGAACCACCTTAAATTAACCCCACACACAGCACTGGCATGCCTAAGAATATGATGTAAACTTGTTTTTTAAAAGGCATCTTTGGTTTGCGTTAAAACAACTTCAACACACGCAACGTTCTGATTGCACCACAAACGCAGTAGTCATCCTTACTTTTCACAGAGGCACTGAGTTTTATAAATATGAGCATGATAGTGTAGAATAATCATATCCAAGGACCAGTGGTGGGTTTCAAAAAATTTTGGAACGTCTTCTGTAGGTGTGGCCTGCTTTCCGGGTCCACTGGTGGAACCTCTTCTAACCGGTTGGGTAGATTTGATGAACCGGTTCTACCGAATAGGTGCGAACTGGTAGGAACCCACCTCTGTAACACGTCCTATACAATCACTTTTTTCGATGCCGCACGCATGTGAGGAAGGTGCGCTCGCTCACATTTTCGGTTCTCGGTGAACCGGTTGTTACAGTATGTGATGCCCACCTCTGCATACGTGCCTGTTTGGTGATGCAAGTAGAAAAGGGAGGGGATTGTAGTGCGACTGACATTTTGCTGTTTTGTGATGTTATATATAACTAGATTTTGTTTTAATAGGCCGCCTGTAATTTTTATGTTTTCTTATTGCTGAATTAATGGACCTGAGGTTGTTGTAGTGTGACTGAATTTCTGCTGATTGCAGTTTAATTGAAGATTAATTATTTGGCATCGTAAGCTGCCCAGTATCATTTGGTTGAGTTTGGAGATTATAGAAAATCGAATGAATGACTGGATAGATAGATAGGTAGATAGGTAGATAAATAGATAGATAGATAGATAGATAGATAGATAGATAGATAGGTAGGTAGGTAGGTAGGTAGGTAGGTAGGTAGGTAGGTAGGTAGGTAGGTAGATAGGTAGGTAGATAGTTAGATGAGTAGATAGGTAGGTAGGTGGGTGGGTGGGTGGGTAGGTAGGTAGGTAGAAAGGAAGGAAGGAAGGAGAGTGGATGGATGGATGGATAGGTAGGTAGGTAGGTAGGTAGGTAGGTAGGTAGGTAGGTAGGTAGATAGATAGATAGATAGATAGATAGATAGATAGATAGATAGATAGATAGATAGATAGATAGATAGATAGATAAGATGATGTTGGAAGAATCTTGAGAAATAGAAATAGAATATTACATAGAAATATATGTAATAAATAGACAAAAAACTCCTCTTGTAGTTGCTTGAGCTCAAAATAACATGGTTACCCCAAAGTCCCCACTAATCTTACCTCTCCATCCAGCTCTCTTCTCTTAAGTAGGAGAAAGTTTATGGCAGCCCATCCTCTTATTAAAAGGCTTTTTCTTCAGAAAGGTTTGTAGATTCCTGCAAGGTCACCTATATTCAAATTTGGAATGATTTTTGTGGAACCGCTTCTCAAGTTCCATCCTTTTAGTAGCTCTCTCAAAGCATGAGGCAGCAGAGGGACGGCTCATTAAATCAATGGGAATTATTGATACATGTGTGGTTATGTTGGAGAAAATAGAGGCACACAGGAGTTTGCTTCCTGACTTTGGAGGGTGGTGGTGGTGAAATGAGGATAAATGGATCTCAGAAAGATGCATTGCTGGATGGATCTGACTTCTGAAGCATCAGTAGAGCCTTTATTGTCATTGTACAAAATAAATACAACGGAATTGGTTGCAAATCAACTTGGCTAATTTTTAAACTTTTCTCCATTTAGCTATTGTAAGTGTAGCCATTCCAGGCAGGGCAAATAATTAATAGACACTTTCTTTATTTTCCCAATAATTTTGTTAAACATATTATGCAAGTAAAAGTTATACATTTATAGAACAAACAAATGCATAAAAAGTATATATATATACACACACACTCACTTTATATAGAGGTGTAGAAAGAGAAAGGAAAAGAGAGAAGGGTAAAACCTTTATCTCCACCAAGAAGCTTTATTATTTATTACTCATTTATTAGATTTTCATCCTGCCTTTAATGTTTTTATAAATAATTTCAGACAGTGAACACATCTAATACATTTGCCTCCTATTTGTCTTTCAGCAGCAACAACCCTGTGAGGTAGATAGGGTTGAGGGAGAATGACTGGCCCTAAATCATCCAGCTGGCTTTCATGCCCAAGGCAGGACTAGAACTCACAGTCAGCTAGTGGTTGGCTGAAAATCATTCAGCCGGTTTTTATACCCAAGGCAGGACTAGAACTCACAGTCACCTAGTGGTTGGATGAATATCATTCAGCCGTTTTTTATATCCAAGGCAGGACTAGAACTCACAGTCACCTAGTGGTTGGCTGAATACCATTCAGACGGTTTTTATATCCAAGGCAGGACTAGAACTCACAGTCACCTAGTGTTGGCTCAAAATCATCCAGCTGGTTTTTATATCCAAGGCAGGACTAGAACTCACAGTCACCTAGTGGTTGGATGAATATCATTCAGCCGTTTTTTATATCCAAGGCAGGACTAGAACTCACAGTCACCTAGTGTTGGCTCAAAATCATCCAGCTGGTTTTTATATCCAAGGCAGGACTAGAACTCACAATCACCTAGTGTTGGCTGAATATCATTCAGCCGGTTTTTATATCCAAGTCAGGACTAGAACTCACTGTCACCTAGTGGTTGGCTGAATACCATTCAGACGGTTTTTATACCCAAGGCAGGACTAGAACTCACAGTCACCTAGTGGGTGGCTCAAAGTCATCCAGCTGGCTTTTATGCCTAAGGCAGGACTAGAACTCACAGTCACCTAGTGTTGGCTGAATATCATCCAGCTGGTTTTTATACCCAAGGCAGGACTAGAACTCACTGTCACCTAGTGGGTGGCTCAAAGTCATCCAGCCGGTTTTTATGCCTAAGGCAGAACTAGAATTCACAGTCACCTAGTGGTTGGCTCAAAATCATCCAGCTGGTTTTTATGCCTGGCAGCACTAGAACTCACAATCTCTTTATGATTGGCCCAAAGTCATCCAGCTGGCTTTCATATCAAAGGCGCGGGATTAGAAGTCATAGTCGCCTGGTTTCTAGCCTGGTGCCTTTACGTACCATTTGACCAAACTGGCTATAATCTCAAGAGTCTAATCTAGAATAATCAACATGAAGAAGCTCAGCACTATCTCTTAAAATATAACATTTCTTCATTCCGTTAAAGTATAAGCAAACATCTCTTCCTTCCAAGACACTTGGAGAAAGCAGAGGAAGAAATTCAACACACGGACACCACAAAACTAAGAAATTTCATCCTGGCCTGGCTGTCGATGTAGATGATGATGTGGAAATGGGGGCAGACAGGGGACGCAGAGAAATGGAAGAAGTTAAGGAAGAACTTGCAAAAAGCAACTTCTGTGAATATAAAGGTCTTGTCCTCCGTTAGGGACGTACAGAATACTCCCTTCTGGGAACAGAACGTCCTGGTGAACCATGGAACATTCCACATTTCTCTTCAGTTGCCCCATATGAGCCGAGGTGGCGCAGTGGTTAAAATGCAGCACTGCAGGCTACTTCAGCTGACTGCTAGTTCTGCAGTTCGGCTGTTCAAATCTCACCGGCTCAGGGTTGACGCAGCCTTCCATCCTTCCGAGGTGGGTAAAATGAGGACCCAGATTGTTGGGGGCAATATACTAACTCTGTAAACCGCTTAGAGAGGGCTGAAAGCCCTACGAAGCGGTATATAAGTCTAACTGCTATTGCTATTGCTATATGGGGCCTACTTGATTTGGTCCAGGAGCCGAATTCTTTTCTGCTCATTTTATTTTCTGCGTTCCCTCTGCTCTTTTTCATTTTCTTCGGCATTCAAATTTTTAATTGTTTCTCTTACTTCTTTTGGTCACATTTTTGGTTTAGGCCAGGGGTGTCAAACTCTTATTTCATTGAGGGCTGCATCAGGGTTGCGTTTGACCTCGGGGATGGGGTGGGCGTGGCCATCTTAATGTCACTCGTGTTGAGGGTACCTGTGGTGGCTTCAGCGCTCTGCCAGCGAAAACAGCCTCCCAAGCTCCGTTTTTGGCTACAATGGCCTCCTGCAATCCTCTGCCAGTGAAAATGGAGCTCAGGAGGGCTGCCCGTAGCCTTCCCAAACTCCATTTTCACTGGCAGAGGCACTGCGGGCCGGTCCTTTGCTGTTTCCAGGGCAGCCCCGCGGGCCAAATCTAAGCACCCTGCAGGCTGGATCCAGCCCCTGGGCCTTGATTTTGACACCCTGGTTTAGGCAGATCCTTTGGAAGTTTGGCATCCACTGTTGACACCAGTTGTGATTAAACCGAGTTGATTTGGTGGGAAATGGAGTACAACCAGTCCTGGACATATGACAGCAAATGGAGCTCGCAGATCATGGTTATAAGTCGCGACAGTTGTAATTCTGGTCACCCACACAACTATCCCAGTTTTACGACTCCCCCCAGTGGTCATTATTAAGCAAACACGATGGTTGTTAAGCAAAGCCATGATTTGCTATGGTCTGTTTTGCAAAGAAAACAAAAAATAAATGTCAGTTTTCAGCAAAATGTGGTCATATGACTGTGAAACACTGCAAACGGCTGGTTGTTGAGTGCCTGAAATATCACATGATTGTCGGGGAGGGGAGACAACCAGAGGTGGTATTCTACCAGTTTGTACTGGTTCGCCCGAACTGGTAGCAGAAATTGTGGGTGGCCCCACCCACCCACCCACCCACTCCAGCCTCCCATTTAGGCCCTTTTTTCACCAAAAGTGCATGCATGTGTGCTCACAGTTGCGAACTTAATGCGGGAAGTTAATACCACCCCTGGAGACAACAATAGAAATCATGATTATTAAGTAATTCACAAAGTTGTTAAGCAAATCTGCCTTTTCCATTAACTTTGCTGGTCAGAAGTCGGCTGGGAAAACTGCAAACAGCAGTCATGTGACCTCAGGACATTGAAAGCATCATAAATACCTGCCAGTTGCCAAGTACCCAAATTTTGACCATGGGGATGCAGAGATGATTATAAGCGTGACGACCGATTGTAAGTCATTTCTTCAGCACCATTGTAACTTCGAACCGTCACGAAACAAATGATTTAAAGTTGTGGCTCACCTATATTTAGAATTTTAAGAGGAGTTTCACATGTTTTAGTGGTCTGCAATAAAAAATAAAACCTTAAGACAGCTAGCATATCAGGAAGAATGGTTCCAGTTTGGATGGTTTTGTTAAAAAATGTTTTTTTTTTAAACTTCCAATTCATACTCGCTTTTAGTTTCATGGTTTGAAACCAAAAAGATGATTATGAATAAATTAGAGGAAGGTGACAGCCTTATTCAGACTGGATTATCGTATTTGCAGCATGCCTGGTTCCAACAGAAGCACTCACTATTCCTAAATAAACTTTGGAAGCGATTTTTGAAATGGGTAGCAGTGCTGTTTCATTTCAGTGATTGTCATGGGATTATGGTTTAGATTTCCTGTTCCCCATAGTCTTGTCTCTCATAAATTTGGACGATTATGAATGATGTGATTGGAATCTGTGAAGGAGTGATATGAATTGTAGAGGATTATTTGGGGTGCAATTAATGTCTGCGAAATCTGTGGTCAAATGCCCTTTGTGGAATTTCAGTTAGTGGGAGCTGGTCACTAAAATTTGGAATGTGTCCTCTAAGTGTTGGAAATGCAATAGCTAAGTGTTGGAAATGCAGTCAGACCCCAGGTACCTATTACCACATGTGGTGGACGTGTAGCAAAGAAGAGAATATTGGGAGAAAATACAAAACAGGCTGGAAGTGATAATCAAACAGAATATTGAGTTGAAACTAGACACATGTCTCCTAGGTATACTACCAGAGGGCTATGATAAAGGGAACACATACTTAGTTTTACACATACTGACAGCAGCAAGGATAATATATGCTAAATATTGGGAAAATGTGAATACCCCATCAGAGGAGGCTGTAATTCAATATTTTTTTGACTGTGCTGAAATGGTTAGATTAACTTTTAAAATTAAAGATCAAGAAGATACAGATTATTATATGATTTGGAATAAATTCTATGAATGGGTAGAAGCAAGAGGTAGGAATTAGAGAAAAGTAAGATCCTAAATGTTAGTACTGAAAATAAGAAAGTAAATAATGATAATACTTTAATGTAAGAAGAAATTTAGCTAAAAGCTTTTTGGTTATATTATTACTATCGTTACTATTTCATTATTATTCTTATTATGTAGCTTGTATGTCAATGTTACCCCAACAATGCATTGTTTTTCAAAAAAAGTGTTTATGAATAAAATTTATAAAATAAAATAAAATTTGGAATGTGTGTTGCACGTTGTTTAGAAACTAAGGGAAACTTTTTGATTGGGAAAAGGTGATGCCATCTGCCTGCATCTTTGGTAGAGTTGAAGGAGAGGCACAGAACTGATTCTAGTGATTTAACTACGCTTTTCAAAAGAAAATAATACAGTAGGTAGTTCATGGTTCAACTCTGGGTCCTTAGTGCTCAGAAACTGGTTGTTTGCTTCAGTGGTGGGTTTCAAAAATTGTTTGAACCTACTCTGTGGGTGTGGCCTCCTTTGTGGGAGTGGCTTACTGCCCATGTGACTGGATATGAAGATGCTGACGACACTTGTCAGAACCACCTTAAATTACCTCACACACAGCACTGGCATGCATAAGAATATGATGTAAACTTGTTTTTCAAAAGGCATCTTTGGTTTGCGTTAAAACAACTTCAACAGACGCAATGTTCTGATTGCACCACAAACGCAGCAGTCATCCTTACCTTTCACAGAGGGACTGAGTTTTATCAATATGAGCATGATAGTGTAGAATAATCATATCCAAGGACCAGTGGTGGGTTTCAAAAAATTTTGGAACCTCTTCTGTAGGTGTGGCCTGCTTTCCGGGTCCACTGGTGGAACCTCTTCTAACCGGTTCGGTAGATTTGACAAACCGGTTCTACCGAATAGGTGCAAACTGGTAGGAACCCACCTCTGGTTTGCTTGCTAGACATTTCATTACCCAACCAAGTAACAGCAACAGTACTCGTGAGTGTGGGGTTTGCTCCCTGTTTATACGCAGTAGCTTGCCCTTTCAGTGTTAATGGGGGTGTGGTTTTCTCCTTGCTAGTTTCTTGATTGAAGTGTTTTTTGCCTGATTGTTTGTCTGGTGTTAATCCCAGTTTATCAGGGAAAACTACTTGTGCTGCTGCATTTTGAACCATCTATAGCTTCCGGATAGTTTTCAAGGGCAGCCCCATATGGAGTGTATTACAATAATCCAAAAGTGAGATGAGCATGATAAGGGCATAACCGATTTTCTGAAGGTCCTCTTGATCAAAGGATGCAACAGGTGCACAAAATGAACCTGGGCAAAGGCCCTACTGGTCATCTTTGCCACCTACTTTTCAGCAATATCTTTGAGTCCTAGTTGCTCACCAATCTCAAATGGAAAAATGCAGCCTCTTCCAAGAGCAACGACGGTGACATCTCCAGCCCCGAGGATCTAAAAGGATGATCAGTTTTGTTAGGAATGAGCTGGTCTGATTTAATGAGAAGAAGGACCAGAAGTGACATCAGAGGTGGGTTCCTACCAGTTTGCACCTATTCGGTAGAACCGGTTCATCAAATCTACCGAACCGGTAAGAAGAAGTTCCACCAGTGGACCCGGAAAGCAGGCCACACCTACAGAAGAGGTTCCAAAATTTTTTGAAACCACCACTGGTGGGTGTGTAATGTCCCGCAGTTATCTATGCATTAATAATGATCTAGTAATATTTCCTTATACATTTTAGGGACCTTTCCTTACATAATTGGTGTTTTCTTTCATATTTTTGGATTTCTAATATCTGTTTCCGTTAGTTGGTTAAATTGCTAAAACCAATCCCATGTGAAAAAGTATTCAAAGCCTTCTTGATTTTAATTGTCAATTTATTTATTCCTGCATATTGTAATATTTATTCATTTACATATCTCCGTTTT